>NC_089750.1:32275052-32505052 GCF_040412425.1 Macrobrachium rosenbergii | reverse complement strand
TTCAGTTATTTTTACATGTCACCACTTTTCCACCCCTTCCCACCTCCCTCCTATCGGGACTGAACTTGGACTTAAAGGGCATCAGGAGTGTCACTATTCGTCTCAGCAACCTCAAAAACTATGGATTAGACACTGATAACTGTTGTTTTTGGTTATTTTTACATGTTGCCCCCTTCCCACCCCCTCTTCCTATCAGGGCTAAACTTGGACTTGAAGAGCATCAGGAGTGTCACTATTCATCTCAGCGACCTTGAAAACTATGGATTAGACACTAATATCTGTCGTTTTCTATTATTTTTACACTTCACCCCCTTCCCACCCCTTCTTACCCCTTCCCTATTGGGGCTGAACTTGGACTTAAAGGTCATCGGGAGTGTCACATTCATCTCAGCGACCTTGAAAACTATGGATTAGACACTAATATCCGTTGTTTCGGTTATTTTTACGTCGCCTCCTTCTCACCATCCCCTTCCTATAGGGCTGAACTTGGACTTGAATGGCATAGGGAATGTCACTATTAACCTCAGTGACCTTGAAAACTGTGGATTCGACAGTAATATCTGTCGTTTTCGGTTATTTTTACATGTCACTCCCTTCCCACCCTCCCTCCCTCTCGGGGCTGAACTTGGGCTTAAAGGGCATCGGGAGTGTCACTATTCATTTCAGCAACCTTGAAAACTACGGATTAGACACTAATATATTTCGTTTTCTGTAATTTGTCATTTCACCCCCCTTACCAAACCCCCCTCTTTGGTTCCAGTGATGTCTTACCCCCACAGTGTTCTTTCCCAGATAGTAGGTAATTTGCATACCAAGTTTGGTTGAAATTGCTCAATGTGTTTCAGAGTGTTTGTGGAACACACATACAGATCTATTTTTATATATTGTATATAGATCATGTATTATATGTATTACATATATTATATATATATATAATATATGTATTATGCGACCTTAGTCCTAGTGTCCTGTTGGGTCAGCATCTTGGCTCTTCCATCCTTACCGAATTCCATTATGGGCATCTGTGTCTTCTACGCTCAGTGATTTCATGCGTCTCTCTACGACGTCACTCCATCCAATTCTCTGCCTACCTCTACTTCTTCTAGCCTCCACGGCCACATTATAGGCTTTCTTAATCAGAACATTCTCATTCTTGTAAACCACATGAACTTCCCACCTCGTCTTACTTTCCCTGTCTTTATTTTTCGTTTACTAGCACCCACCCTTTTTTCATAATTGTTCCCACTCGGTTCCAGCCATGACACTCCCTGGATCCAGGCCACCACTCTCATCTCTGTCCTTTTCAGGACTCCTTCCTGTTTTCTTCGCATTGCCTACGTTTCTGCACCATACAGCAGCACTGGTCTGATCACTGTGTTATAGACCTTAGACCTTAATCCTCGTCTCAGAGGAACCTTCTTATCAAGAATCACCCCTGAAACCTGTCTCCACGTAGCCCAAGCAATTTTAATTCTTTGCCGCACTTCCAACTCACATCTACCATCTTCGCCTCTTATGATGAAACCAAAGTACTTGAATTATTTGTTTGTTTTAATTCCTCGCCAGGTCTTGACCTTACAAGCAGTTCCTCTCTTCCCCTCTGCTGCGTAGCATGTCTACTGTTTTTGCAGCACTAACTTTGAGTTCTCTTTCCAGCCACTCCTGCCACGATGTGTACCTCTCTTGCAATTCCCTTTCTGTTCCTGCTGTTATAACTAGGTCATCTGCAAACAACAGATCCAAAGCATATTTCGTTTCACATGCTTACTCAACTCATCCATTATTACTACAAAGACGAATGAGCTTAAAGCTGATCCGTTATGTAATCTAACCTTAATTTCATATGCATCTGACTTCCACTATTTTGTCCTGATTACTGTTCTTGCTTCCTTATGAGCCTCTTGGGAACTACTTTTAAACTCCAGTAAACCACTTCTCTGGGTACTCTTATCTGTCAAAAGCATTTTCAAGCCTACAAAACACCAGCATAGCTTCCTGTTACCCCGGAAATTTTTCCTGCACTGTCTTGTAACAAAAAATGGCATGTACCGTGCTTTTCCCTGACGTAAATCCAGACTGCATTTCACGGATGTCAACAGTTTGGGCAGCTGTTTTCGATTGGCCTTAACAATACTTTGAGCGTGTGTTCCATAAGCTTAATTCCTTTATATTTCCATATCCCATAACATCACCCTTTTGCGTATAAATGTGCAGCATTTCTTGCTCCTCCCAGTCAAAATGGATTCCTTTTGCACAGCATCCTTTACTTCTACTATGCTGAGTTCCTCTAATGGTCCAAAGATGGGCAGAGCTTCCTTCAAGACTCAGAGGTTCTTCAAAATATTTCTCCATCTTTTCATAATGTTCTCATCCTTTATAAGTATATTACAATATTTGTTCTCTATATAATTTCGTTCCTCCAGATCTCTTTTTGAATAATCTTAAATCATTTTGTTCTCCAGGGGACCCTAGTTTCTCATGGAGTGGTTTGTTATTTTCATTCCACAAACTTCAACTGCTGCTTCCAGCAATAAGGTTTTCGAAAATCTCGCTCAGTTTCTTCTGTAATCTTCACCTTCCTGTGTCCTTTCTCTTGGCCAAAGGCACACACACACACACATATATATATGTGTGTGTGTGTATATATATATATATATATATATATATATATATATATATATATATATATATATATATATATATATATGTATATATTAATGTTTGCACATAAATTTATAAAAATGTGTACATAAATTTATAGATTGAGAGAGAGAGAGAGAGAGAGAGAGAGAGAGAGAGAGAGAGAGAGAGAGAGAGAGAGAGAGAGAGAGAGAGAGAGAACTGCATTTGGAAGCGGGTGTGGTATTATCTGGGGAACGGATTTCGTCCTCTTACATTTGAACATTTCTCGCAATGAGCTTACGAGATCAGCTTTCTTTTTCATGTTAGAGTCGCAATATGCAAGAGAAATAATAACCGACATAACATATTTTTCACTTACTGTCATTCTGGGGGTCTCGAATTTTTTGTATTCATTTATGCTTTTTCGTAGTCATATTTTTACGTTTGAACCTTTATTGCGATGCATACTGTTATACATTATAACTGCGGGTGTGCACACGCACACACATATATATATGTATATATATATATATATATATATATATATATATATATATATATATATATATATATATATATATATATATATATATATATATATATATATATATATATATATATATATATAAATATAATTACATAATTACATAATCAGGGTTTCCCGTAACAGGGAGCTACTCCTGAGATCAGAAAATGCAAAAGTCGCTGCCATATTCTTACTTAAACTGTTGAATCTTTGACGAACCCCCTGTGCAGAAAACTTTCCAAATATTTGCCACTTGACTATACAGTAGTATCTTCATGCATATTCTGCTGCTTTCAGTTCTATGTTGCAGGACACTCGCTTCTTTGATGTTGAAACCCTCGTTTCCAATAACTTTTTTCACAGTATCAAACCGTATCTGTGTCTGCTCCTGACATATCAGAAAAGTAAACTCTTCTCACCAACTAGGATTCTTCATTCCTTCTACATGACCAAACCATCTCAAAACACTCTGATTCATCCTGTCATATATGCTAACACTTTTACCACTCTTACGTATCTCCACATTTCTCGCCCTGACAGTTTTTGAGTCACCTACTTCTTAGCCAGTTCATGTAAGCACCTTCCGCCTTTTTTCTTTTTGCACATTCGGCATCAACACCTCAGTTCAAAACGATGAGTTGGCTTGAAAGTCCATTGATACATTCCAACCTTGGTTTTCTGTAAGGCACTCCAAGTTTTAGTTACATGTTATTGCATATTCTGTAACACACTTCTCTCATCCTACCAAAATTCAAAAGTATTTCCTCCCAGGTACGTATATGAAACTACGACTTCCAGTCTTCAACAATCCGTATTGATATTCATTGCTCTATTTTCCTAGTACCCAGTTACCCTTTTGCTCACATTCTCCTCTTGCAGCCACTTTCTCACATTCACAAGTTGCAGTTTTCACTATCCCCATGCAGTACTGTATCATCGCAAACAAAAGAAAATATTTTAACAGTTCATTCATGACTCATATTATTCTGCAGCTGTGCACCAACGTCTGTTGTTCTTTTTCTGACCTCTCACGTCATTGCATTCATAAAGATAATCAACCATGGGAATGACACACCATTGTCTCAGCCAGTTACGCTTCTGCAAATTCATAACAATAACTTCACTTCCGTTATGAAGACATCCTCAACACTCGATGCTGCTTCTGTGTCAGTTCTGCAACAAATTCTTTTGTAGGCCCACTTATGCAACTTCAACTCTCTCCCCTCGCCTACAAACTTCGCACTTGGTGTTCATGACGAACACTTGAGCCTCACTCTTTCTTCCTTGTACAACCCACACACTTCTTCCCCCAATCAGTCCTTTCTACATCACCATCTTGGCAGTCAAAGAACCACTTAGAGATAAATACTACCAACAACAGATACGTATGATTTTGTGCCTTTTAATACATTAATAACGTTCAGTTTTCATTCTTTCACCTCTTGTAAATTTTTATTTTCATCTACATTGAAGAAAGTGCCTATATAATAATGTATGTTCGAAATAGTAGCTTTTGTGTCTAGCTTATTCCAGTGCACTATCCTTTTCTACGGCAATAGGAAAACTCCCAGTGGGAAAATTGCCAGCAAGGAAAATTTCCATGCAGAATATTTCCAGGCGGAAGATTGCCATTGGCAAATTAAAGATTTCTTTTCATTTCTCCTTTCATAATTGTTCATTCTTACCTAAACTACCATTTCTCCTTTCAATTTTATAAATTGTTCATTCTTACCCAAACTATCATGTCTCCTTTCATAATTGTCCATTCTTACCCAAACTACCATTTCTCCTTTTGTTTATATATATGCGGAGAACCAAAACAAGTTCGTAAATAAATTTAAGAAAATATGCTGGAAAGAGTATCGTTTCAGATCCCTTGTAGGTCTTCAGGCCAAAGCCATTTAGAAATTACGAGCAGATACTACAAGGGAAATCATGGGGTTAAATAAGTACAGAACAATAGGATCAGGTTCTTTGAAAAGGCAGAGGGAAGAGTTAATTAAAGGAAGGCACGTCCAAAGGTATAGATATATTGTTCTTACAGTAAGCAAGCTATAGACCTAGAGGGAAAAATAAAATGGAAATAATGTTGGTTGAGGGAAAGAATGTTATTGGCAGAGGAGCAAATTTTTAAAAGTAAAAAGCAAGTTCAATGTACTGACTTCTCAACAAAAGAAAATATTTCTACTTTTGAGTGATTCATCGCCGATTTAAAAGGGGTTATGAGTTGCGGCAAAAAGGGGTAAATTTAAAAGTAGCATGAGTTACAGCGGAAGGACCACCTTCTGATGCCTTCGTGCCCACACACTAGGCCAGATGGCCAAGAAGTAAAACCAAGGGTCAGATTAGGAGAAATTATTTTGATTGAGTCAAGGACATCGCCGCAGCTCAGTCACCAATGTTATGATCTTGGCAAGGAAGGTTACACAAGGTTAAGGTCTCGGGAACCAAAGCACAATTAAGAAAGGTTCGTGTGTTGGTGTTGTAGGAATTCCCTGAAGTGCCGCAGAAAGCATTGGGTGGAGGGAACAGGTTGGGAGTGACAAGAGAGAAAAGCACTGTGACAAAGGAATTTCCGGAAGACCCAAGAGGAAGAAATATGGTGAGTGAAGGAAGGCAAAGAAAAGATGAAGAATAATGGTGACAGGACTTTGATAATCTGGAAAACGTAGTGGGTGTTGAATAATTTCTTCCATTTCAAACAACTCGAGTTTCATTGCTGCCCACACCGCACCGGTGTGAGGGAGGGGGAAATGGAATGACGTAGATTGGGATACGTTAAAAGTATAGTATAATGTTTGTTTATTTGGCGACTTTCGCAACCTCAGACAATGGAGACTACTTATGATGGGCTCTTAGAAGATAATGAACTTAGCCTCCATTGAGTCCAAGGCATATCGTATTATTATTTCATATGGCCTCAGTACTTAATATTTAAGACTGTGCTCAGGTGTTGTACATTTGCATTGCAGATCTGTTTAGGCTTCCGGTCAATGCTATGACTCTTTCGTATTGATAAGTAAGCTTGCTCATACTTCGAGTGATATATTGTTTTTGTTATTATCCCATAATGTGATGTCAGGATTTTGCGCTTAATGAAGCTACAGCACTATAGTTTCCGTAATACGTGGTATATTAAAGGTACCGGTGCCTGTAACATTTAATGGTTCGAGATAAGTGTGCTCATTTCAATAACTTGAGGGCCGCGTTAACAGGTCATTTAAAACTTTCTGGGATCATTTGCAGTCACCAGATCGTCTGGCTTGTAAATTTCAGTTAGAGCTACTGCAGTTGCGCATCGTATTTGTATGCAGGATCTGCAGTTCATCACAGTGGCTTCAAAAGAACCAAAGTATGCCCGAACTACAAATTTGGCGTGGTGTTTAGCACCCAAGAGCTCGTTTTAGCACTGTGGAGGCAGTTTGCGTGCTAACCCACAATAACTGCCTTTTTTTTTCTTGTGCCTTTGTTCTTGATGTTAATAACTTTAGACAGTTACTTCGCGAAGTATTAAAATGTATGATTAAAGTGTATTTGCCAAGTAGTTTCCTGTAATTATGGCAGTCATTTCATTGCGTTGTTACAGTAATAATTCTGGCATCAATTTCCTATATGTAGAAATTAATCTCCCAATCTTTGGGGATTGGAGTAAATATTAGGAAAAATCTCTCTCTCTCTCTCTCTCTCTCTCTCTCTCTCTCTCTCTCTCTCTCTCTCTCTCTCTCTCTCTTTTCCCCCATGATTCAAAAAGATGGCTTGTTGGTAGGAAGGTTGCATTGTCATAATATTTATTTGATAGATAAGGAACATTCAGCTTATTGATCCCGTTGCTTTGATCACTTAGGTAGCAATGGTCATCGCCTGTATAATGTCTATAACTCCTGCTAAAGGTCTCTTCATGAATACGAAGTTTGCATGTTCCTTGGCCGTTTGTGGATGTCATGTGACTTTCAGTCTGTTAGTATGTATGCTTGCGTTTTTTCTGTATTGCTGCACTCTTTAATTATTATTGCCTGCGACCTTTTTGAAGGTTAATGCTTTCAGTGTGTTCCGCCGCGTTCTTAGTTAAGGAGAAGTGTTTTCATAGGCGATATTGAATGCTGTAAAGAGTTTTCAGCACTTATGTATGTTCCCTTGCCTGCAGCAATTTTTTCCACACTAATATATATATATATATATATATATATATATATATATATATATATATATATATATATATATATATATATATATATATATATATATATATATATATATATATATATATATAGTGATGCAGGGAACAGGGAAATACTCCAGGAAGCATATCCAGAGGAAGACGGACGAAAACCACACATCACTAGGCTGTCTTATTTATTTTAAAACTAACGGGGAATTAGTTTCCGCACAGGTAGCAGAATCTCGAACCCAGAGCACTCCAACATCAGGAACCATTCAAAACAATGTAAAACCTACATTGAAAACAAAGATTTTAGCGTCATCGGTCATACTGCCAACCCTCAAGACTTAACAATCTTAGAGTCGTTATTTATAAAACAACTTGTACCATCATTAAATACTCATACATCCGCTGATCAACTGTATTTATCTTAACTCCTTACTGTGGTGGCTTCTTTCCATTTAGTTCCTTACTGTTTCACCTCTAGGTTGGTTGTGTTTTTATTCTTATTTATTTCATTTTTACTGTAACATTTTAAATGTATTCTAAGACTGTACTTATAACTGTTTTTATGTTTTTATCTTTTCTTGTGCACAGCCCTGAAGATGTAATTCAGTACAAAATTACGAAACGTTGGTTTTAAAATAAATAAGACAGCCTAGTGATGTGTGGTTTTCGTCCGTCTTCCTCTGGATATATATATATATATATATATATATATATATATATATATATATATATATATATATATATATATATATATATATATATATATATATATATATATATAGTAATATCTGTCCATCTATATTGATGTATCTTGATTTTCAAGTCACTCCTAAATAACTTGATTATTTTTACTGGTGATTGTTAGGCTTTACATCTAGATGAAGATCCTGAATTGGCCTTAGCCTCGTAGTAAAAGCAGGTATTACGAAATTTGCTGAATACTCGAAGCCTTTGAACACATTCTCTAGACCTGCCATGCCATTCCTCCGAGTATAATCTGATACATTGAGAAACTTAATTCTGGGAGCAATTATAAGGCAGAATTCGGAATTTATCTGTATTCTCCATCGTTATTTTGCGCGTGAACTGGATGTACTTTTTTTTTCGTAGAGCAGTGGTTTCCTTTATATCGTCATAAGAATCTTGAATGTGTCGCCCGCGAACTAATGTTACAAAGTCTCTAGCAAATAAAAAATAAATGTACTTGGAGCTTATCGCAGACCCACCTGTGATGGCTGGTTTTCATCTTTTGGTAGAAAAAGAGTGTTTGGCACAATTTCTGGAATCCAAGACTTTTTTTTTTTTTATCTCTGATGGCTTGCATGGGTAAGTTTAAACACTGGGTTGGTTCAGACACTGCTCATCAACGTGGCAGGTCATCTGCGCACTTCTACAGTCTCTTGCTTGTGTCAGCTGACAAAGGGTCTATGATCAGATTTCAACAGGCTTTTCGGCCCTAGTTAAGGCCAATGTCTAAGAGTTTATTGGTACCTATAGCTGTCTGTTATAGCTATTAACATCATCACAGTAATATAGTCAATAAAACTTTCTCAGTATACAATTTAAAAAGTGAGAAGTCTGGATGCAGTTTTTTCTCCTCATTAGTTTGTGATGAAGATCTTTTCTAGTCTCTTCCTATTGCATGAATTTTTGTTTCGTGTTGTATTCATTTTGTTTAGAATTACACTTGCTAATTCTATGCTGCTAATTCTATGCTTTGATACCACGTGCAAGGGTACTTACAATTAATATTGGGGGGAACTAAGATAACATATTTTGAAGGTGTTGAATTTTTCCCCTTTTTTTTTGTATCAGCATTTACTGCAATAGTTAATAATACCCATGGGAGGGTGTGTTACATGAATTTATTAGTCCTATCTTTGATTTCCCTGATATTCTTCATTCGATTTACAAAAATATTGTGAAGGAATGAGTGCTACTTCATAAATGTGTAGTTTATTTAATATGAAGTGATTCTGCAGTAGAGCAGGAAGAAGGCAGCCTGGTTACTCTAGCCAAAGAAGTTTGTTGTTTAATTGCTTGATTGTTATCTGGATTATGGAAAAATTATGAGTATTTACTTGCTGATATATGCATCGGTGAGCTTCTTCATAGACAAGAATTTTGAGATTTTGGGATAGAGAGACGTGTCACTTTTCGGGGAGACTTTGGCCTGGATGTGGATTGTTCATCCTTGTTTCGAACACTTCGGGCTTAGGAAATCGAGCTTCGGCAGAGAAAATCTGACTGAACTTTGTGTCTCTTCTTAGCCTATAAAATTTCGCTGGGATCACGACAACTTACCCTTGGTGATTGGTAACCCTGTGTTCTCTTGAGGGTTTGACGTTGGCTAAGGTACCAGTATGTGATCTCTCAAGTGCTCCCCTTTTACTTCTTAGTTTTCTGTAAAAGAAAACTATTGAGATGGCATTGTCTGTCCATCCGCACTTTTTCTGTCCGTCCTCAGATCTTGAAAACTACCGAGGCTAGAGGGCTACAAATTGGTATGTTGATCATCCACCTTCCAGTCATCAAACATGCCAAATGCCCTCTAGGCTAAGTAGCTTTTATTTTATGTACGGTTAAGGTTAGCCATGGATCGTTTGTCTGGCAACGCTTTCCAGAGGCGTCGTCGACGCACGTTCACTTGACCGCATCTGGGAGCAACTGAGCGCTGCCCAGTCGTAGCTGAGAGTTTCATACAGCATTATACGCTGTACAGAAAACTCGATTGCGCTGAAGAAACTTCGGCTCACATTTTACTTGTTTTGGATGTGTCTACTTTCTTTCCATGTTTAGGAGTCAGTCATTGTGAATGTATTTTGTTATTTTTGCCGTATTATTAAAATGGCATCTTTTCATATTACTCATTAGAGTAAGACGGAACTTGTTGCGAATTTTTCCTCACGACTGGGAAGGTTCTAAGTCCCTGAAGATATGGGACTGGGATGGTTCCAAGTCCCTGATGGTATGGGACTGGGATGGTCAGACCTGAAGGGCACTACCAGCAAACATCGAAGCGAAGGTCCATCAAGGTCAGGCAGGGTTTTACAATTTTATTTGAAAAAATAGACTGATTAAATTTAACATGCATTAACACACAAGGACCATGCGGTTGGGTACAAGAGACAATGCTGAAAGCTATACAAAAGCCCATAAAACTCGAAAAAACATGCCTCTAAAAGCTATAATTTTGCACAGAACTTATTTCCGAACAATGAGGCTGCACTTTAACCAAATATTAACTGGATTAAACCCCGGATGTCAAAAATGTGAATGGATCAAACTAGCATACTAAAGGAACCGGGTCTTGACTTTAAAATGAACAATTTGGCTGGGGAGGTGACGACTTGGAGAGTGCTTATCTTACCTCATTGGTATGCCCTACAGAAAGACGCATATTGCCCCTCTGCATGCCTTGTCGTCACCTCTGTTCCTTTTCAAAATGTACACATCGGTTATTTTACTAAAGGAGGTACTTGAATTATATAAAAAAAGAGCCTCGCCTACACTCCCGACACAGACAACACAGGCAATTCGCAAGACACAGATAATAATCAAACATATTTACAGAAAAAAGTGAACCACGAACTCAGCCGCCTGCTTACCACTCCCCCTCACTTATCCTGAACATTGTGAAGGATTGTCGAGAAAAAACGGATCCAATTTTTTCACGACATACTACACAACAGAATTTCTGGCCGAACGGAACAGCAATTAGGCGATTAGGCAGGTGAGGCTCGAAGGTCGGAGGTTCGTCGCAGCCTTCACTCAATTGCAGCACTACAATTGTAAGACAGCTCGTGACAGACTTACAACAATCAAAACACGAGAGTGACCACTCTCACAAAACACAGTGACCCTAATTTGTGTCATACAAAGGGATTTACACTTTTCATACAATGCAATCTCGCTTGTGCGCCGCGTTTCGGTAGCACGAAGCAACAACACTGATAACACTCATTTTCTATCACTTCAAGTCCTCTCCAACCTCCCTACAACCTCCACAAGTCTTATCTTGGGTTTTACATTACACTGTACATTGTCATTCCTAACCCATTCCTGCATTCTAAGTCTTTGGGCTATTGCTGCCCTTCTTTTTGGTTTCGCTTGCTCACTCGTACCAGTTTCCAGTTGTTCTGCATGTTCACTTAACTCTCTCTGTGCAAGTTCACTATTCTCGCAAGAACCTACACTTTCTCCTTCGTCAACTCCCACACTTGGTGCAGTGTCCTCTTCCTCATTCACTTCATCGATGTGTTCATTATCGTCATTTCTTCACCCTCATCATCCTCGCATGCACTCATTTCAGGGGGAATGATGTCTGCAACTGGTTGCAAAGTTTTTTCCCCTTCTTAGAGTACATTAACAGAGTGTATGACTCCATTGTCATCTGGGTAGATGGCAACAATTCTACCCAATGGCCAGGAACCCCGTTTTCTATGGTTGAGTTTCACCAACACAATGTCTCCAACACTCAGTGAAGATTTAGGTCCCACATGGAAGTTGTGTCTCTCCTGCAATGAGCTTAAGTACTCAGTCTGCCACTTACGTCGAAACATTCGCAGGGTGTCAGTGAGACGGAAATACTGATGATGTATCTGCTTCTTCTTCAACATGCAATACATATTTTCATGTTGCACAACGGGTGACGTCAGTTGGATCACGGATCCTCGAATCAGATGAGAGAGCATAACAACTTCATCTTCCCGGCCGTCGCCGGTATACATAAGAGGCCTGTAGTTTACCACTGCTTCTGCCTCCTTCACTAACACACAGACCTGCTCCTTGTTGTAGATTTTCCTCTTGAAAGATACTTTGAGGGTGTGTTTCACAACCCCGATTAGGCGCTCGAAGAATCCTCCCTTCCATGGAGATCGCCGAGTCTGGAAATGCCACTGTATCCTGCGCTCACTCAGGAACTGTCGAGTTTCGCCTTCGTCGAAGATGTCTTGTAGGAATGTGCTGGCGGCGCAGAAGGTCTGGTGGTTGTCGCTGTAGATACTACAGGGCATCCCATGCTTTGCAATGTGTCTCCTGAACATCAAGATGAAGGTGGCAGCATCGACGGTCGAACAGTAATCTAAGTAGACGGCTCGGCTGCTCATGCAGGTTACCAACAGGATGTAGCCTATCCCTCCTTCTACCTGGATAGGTCTTGTATGGCTGAGACCAATACAAGCAAACGGCTGTGACATCTGTGTTTGTGCAATGGGGAGCGGCAGGGGAGGTGGGTGGTGTAGAGGGGGCCTGAAGGACTTAATACAAGCTACACATCTGCCTACCACCTTTTTCGCCAAACATCTCAATCCCGGACACCAACGTTCCTGGCGAAAAATAGCTATTAGTGAATTCACGCCACAATGCATGTTCAGGTTATGCAAGTGTCTCGGGTATGATTGTACTAATTTACCTTTTGTGGGTAACAAGATTAAATGATCTATATTTCCTACAGCATTCTTTAATCTATTTCAAGAGTACATTATACCCTCAACCAAAACTAACCCTAACTGGTTAACAAAATTAATTGTATCATTGGGTACTTTAGATCCTTTTTCCAAGTAACTATAAACTGAAGGCAGATAATGCCTTTGTTCCAAATAAACAAGCTTCAAAAATGGATTAGCATTATTTTTTCAAAATTTCAACACATTTTTCATAATACCCATCAAAATGCAAAATTCAACAATGCTCTCCATTATAGGCCAGATGTCTGCGGGTTGTATCGTGGCTACTTCTTCCTGTAGTTCACGGAGGGTGGCAACAACTTGCTTATTAGCCTTGCCTAGCAAGGCTTCATCTAGTAGCTGTGGGGGATCGGCAGGACCTTCAGCATGAAGAAAATGGGGCCCTTGGTGCAACAACTGGCTGTCTGTTAGCTCTCTCATACTGGTCCCTCGGAACAGAAGATCTGCTGGATTACTTTTCATCAGCACATGCTTCAGAATCATCCCACACTCCTGTAGAAGAGAGTTAGCCTCTCCTACCCTGTGTTAGCTATAAACACATTCCTATTGTCCTCTTTGCTATTTACTCAGGCTATATGACCTTACTGTTGGTCCAAATCACAACTGCTCAGACTTTTAACAAATTCTTCAAACTTTTACCTAACCTAATTCCCAATAACAAGGCTAATAACTCTAATTTAGGTATGGTCAACCGTTGTTGTTTCCTAGGGGTTATTCTCATTTTGCTAGTCAACAGGTTAGTTTCTCCCTTACTTCCCTGGACATAGGCTACCACCCCATATGCCTTACTTAAGGCATCAGTAAAGACATGAATTTCTGATTCGCCTGTCAAAATTCCTCTCTTAAAATTTCAACTTCTGCACACTGACAAACTCTTCCAAGATTTTCATAGCCTCTATCTGTCTTTCTGTGTCAGGAACATCATCCCATCCTATACCTTCTTCCCACATTTTCTGTAAAAACAACTTTCCTCTAACATATGTTGGACTGACCAACCCTAATGGATCAAAATTTGACACTAACAAGGAAAGGACCCTATGTTTCATGGGAACCCAGTTACTAGGCAATTCTCTCACCCCTCTGAAGGGTTTCAAGCACATCTGATCACTACTCCTATCCCATAACATTCCTAACACAGAAATCTCAGTGGGCTCTTCAACTCCTCCCCGTTGATCAAAGGCTAGGTTATTACTCTCCCACCCTCTCAATGGCATTTTAGCTTCATCTAAAAGCCGTTTAACAGTTAAATAATTATCCCACATTTCTCCCTCAGTAGCATAGTTGGCAATATAATTGTCAACTTAAAACGATTTTATTAACTCTGCCCTCCTGGCAACCCTAAAATGAGTCTGAAGGACTAGTTGAAGGAGAAAAGGACTGGTTGTAATTCCAAATACCACGACCCTGAAAGCAAAGGTAGCTGCTTGTGACGGTGTCTTGTACCATAGGAATCGAGCATACTCGGTGTCCTGTGGATCAAGGAGGACTTGATGGAAGGCTTTAGATACCAGCAGTTAGTGCATAGGGATTTACTCTAAACTTTAACAAAGGGTCGTTTAACAACTCGACTAAACTAGGACCTGGATACAAGAAATCATTCAAGGAGATTCCTCCCTTCAACTGAGGCATTAAACACAACCATAAGGGGTTAGTAGAGCTCTCATTTTTAACACCTAAATGAGGCATGTAGTAGCCTTCTATTCTCGAGCTGGGGACTTCCTCTATGAACCCAACTTCGAGATAAGTCTGAAGACCTTGCTCATAAGCGGTTCGGTAACTAGGATCGCGATCAAATCTCTATTCTCGAGCTGGGGACTTCCTCTATGAACCCAACTTCGAGATAAGTCTGAAGACCTTGCTCATAAGCGGTTCGGTAACTAGGATCGCGATCAAATCTCATTTCTAAAGCATTTAGTTCTGCAATGGCATTACGGTAATTGACACTCGGACGTTGTTCATCGCGAAAAGGGAGACTTACTTGATAATCCTGATTGGTTCGTACTACACTGTCCTTTACTTTCTTAATGGCTGCGTTCTCAGAGATGGAAAATTGCTCTTTGGGACTGGTACCAGTTGTATCAAGTCGCCACCATTCATCGACATAATGGCTCGGTTTGTAAGAGGTGCAAAAGAAACGAGCAGGTAAAAGTGACTGCTACTTTATTACGGATCCAGACAGTTTATATAGCGGCAGACTGGCGTCAAGCCGCGAAAGACAATGAGATTGTGTGTGACCTGAGGTCAATAATAATTAACAATAATATACAACGAACAAGTACAGTTTACAATATAATCTTGATGCCTGTGAATAAAGAAAAACAAGATACACAATCGATAACAGGTGATCAAATACATATATAGTTTAACTGATTGAAATTGCATGACCTGGCACGTTCGGCGTGACCTGGCACGTTCGGCGTGACTAATTGTATGGCGAAGAAACTGGGAAGTCACCATAGAAAACTTGCTCAGCGGAGACTTAGCAAATGACACGTTCGCAGGAGACTCCACTGACGGCTCTTGAGGGTGACGTTACAGGTTCTACTGTTTGGCAGACACGCAAGGCTCTCATGGCAGTCGTGTCAACTCCCTTAAGTGCCCACTGGGGGACCTTCCCATAAGGGGATACCCCTTGATGGGTCACAAAAAGACTGACTCCATCACACTTGTCCATACTAAGGACGAAGTGATTGAAATAGTTGGCACCGATCAGTACATTCACATTTTTCAAAACATCGTTACGGACTTCTTCGTCTGCCATCTTGTACCCTTTGTTTTGCAAATGATGTTTTACGTTAATTAGGCCCAAGTTGTAGATGGGAGTGTTCACATTGTCATGCACTATCAATTTTGTCCTTATTACCGTATTTCCCATTTGAACTTTACAAGAAACCAAATTGTATTCACCATCAATAACATTAGAATCAAATGGTGCAGTACTAAGGGAGGCTTTCTGTTTTACTTGCAACTTCAATTTCTGGGCTAGCCGACTAGAAACAAACTACGTTGGCTCCCAGTGTCTAAAAACACTCTGGTCGGAGCCTGTCGTCCCTGGGCACACAAGATGGCCAACACAGTTGGTAACAGTGCCGATGGTAGGCCTGAGTCAGACGCATTTACCAACTTTGCATTCACACAGGGTTTTTCATCACTCTTTTTCTTCCCACTTACTCTACTTATGTTAGAACTTACGTTAGAACCCTCAGGATTTCTATATCTACTTGGCCCTTTGCTGGCTTAGAAGTGACATGACTTGATGACTGACCCCGAACATTTACTTTGTTGAAGTGCCTGGTAGGCGCATTTGACTGAGGTTTGAAAGCATTATTACTACAAATTAAGTTATGATGTCTACCATTACACAATTTACAATTCTGTTTGTTACACTGAATGCTACTATGGCCTTTGCCTAGACATTTAAAGCACTTACGGAAATACATTAATTGTTGCCTTCGGTCTTCAATGGTGGTGTGGTTGTTACAATCGTTGGCCAAATGCTCACCTTGGCAAAATGGACACGTTCTAGTAGGAGGGGTTTGAAATGGAACTGTATTAGGTCTTACAGACCCGTTCTCTCCCTTTTGCAATGCATCGTCCTCCAAACTCCTAATGAGGAAATCAAGTGCCTCAAAAAACTCATCCAAAGTGTAATCACACTTTCTCAAGTAATCCACAACTTTATGATATACATTACCTTGAGAGAGCTTCTGATTAATCAAACTCATGACCATTCCCTGCCCCACATCTACTGTACTCAAGCATTTAATTTGCTTTAACAGCACTGTCATCTTGATGTGGAAATTTTTTAAATCTACGCGGTTGAATTTAGGAAATATTGGCGAGTCGCCAATGCAAAGCAACTAACGTTTGCTGCTGATTACCATAGTAACGTTCCAACAACCCTAATGCAACGTCGTAGTTAGCAGCTGTTACACTTAAAGCCTTGACCACTCTAAGCGGTTCTTTCTCGAGGGCACCAAGCAAATACGTAAACTAGTTACGTCATCTAAATCAGTACATCTGTTAATGTGAACATCAAACAATTCTCTAAAGGTAGCGTATTCGCTAATCTCACCACTGAACGCAGGTAAAGGAAGTTCTTTCAACTTTGGCAGTCTAGTCCGTTGCTGCGATACGCTAGCAAGGAATTCAATTCTGGTACGAAGGGTGATTACATCATTCACTCCATCGAGCACTTGACGGATTGACAATTCAAAGCTTGACTGACTTTACGGTACTAGTCAAATAGAAATGTCTCAATATTTGCTCATCTGCTTTAATGTGATTGATCAGATTTTGGTACACCACCGTAGCGTATGTTTCCAACATTTCACGATGGGCCTCAGCCACTACATCTGTCAGTAAAGCAACCAGTGAACTGGCCTGCAAGTTACTTGCAGCAGCCACATTGCTTCAAGTCACAAAATTCCGTGTTGCAAAAAACAGTGACCGCTGTATTCTGAACTTCTATTATGCCCTTGTCGCTCTCGCCACTTCCTCAGCCAACTCGAAAAACCATCACTTGTTGGACGTCCTGATGCTCACTGATACTGACCATCAGGTTCGAAGGACCAAATGTCGTGAAATTTTCCCCACGACTGGGAAGGTTCTAAGTCCCTGATGGTATGGGACTGGGATGGTTCTAAGTCACTGATGGTATGGGACTGGGATGGTCAGGCCTGAAGGGCACTACCAGCAAACATCGAAGCGAAGGTCCATCAAGATTCTAAAGTCCCCGCAGAGTGAGTCTTCTACGATGAACGACCCGTTTTCTTCATTACCGCTCCTATAGGAGCGGGTCAAGCAGGATCAGCCATTCTATGTAAATTTGTATCTGTTACTAACTTATTTTGTATCTTTTGCACATGTATTAGAATGTTGTTAGATTGGTCATTGTCCACTTTCTTTTTACATAACTTGTATTTATCCATTGTAATTATTGTCGAGAGTAATTGACCTTAGGTCACCAAGATTCTATTGTATTCGTCTGTGTGACGGCAGTCCGCCGCTATATAAACGGCCTGCGTCCTGAATAAAGTAGCAGTAACTTTCCTCCTGCTCATTATTTCGCACCTCGTAAAAGATCAGGCAGGGTTTTACAGTTTTATTTTAAAAATAGACATTAAATTTAACATACATTAGCACACAAGGACCATGTGGTCGGGTACAAAGCACAATGCTGAAAGCTATAAAAAAACCCATAAAACTCGAAAAAACATGCCTCTAAAAGTTCAAATTTTGCACAAAACTTATTTCCGAACAATCAGGCTGCACTTTAACCAAATATTAACTGGATTAAACTCCGGATGTCAAAAATGTGTAAGGATCAAACTAGCATACTAAAGGAACCGGCTCTTGACTTTAAAATGAAGTTTGGCTGGGGACGTGACAACTTGGTGAGTGCTTAGCTTACCTTAATGGTATGCCCTCGAGAAAGACTCATATCGCCCCTCTGCATGCCTCGTCGTCACCTCTGTTCATTTTCAAAATTTACACATAGGTTATTTTACTAATGGGTTTACTTGAATCATATAAAAAAAAGAGCCTCTCCTACACTCCCGACACAGACAACACAGGCAATTCGCAAGACACAAATAATAATCAAACATTTTTACAGAAAAAGTAAACCACGAACTCAGCCGCCAGCTTACCACTCCCCCTCGCTTATCCTGGACGTTGTGAAGGATTGTCGAGAAAAAACGGATCCAATTTTTTCACGACAGAACTCTCCCGAAAACTTGTCTTTTCATACTTAGGAGACGAACAGCAAGGATCCGCGAAGGTGAAGTCATAGAGCAGATTGATTTTTAAAAATGAAAGTGAAACGATCATTATTAGTATTAGATGATATTCAAAAGATATTTTCCACAGACGAATACAATAGAATCTTGGTGACCTAAGGTCAATTACTCTCGACAATAATTACAATGGATAAATACAAGTCATGTAAAAAGAAAGTGGACAATGACCAATCTAACAACATTCTAATACATGTGCAAAAGATATCTTCTGTTAACAGAAAACCGAGATCATTGCTTGTTGAATAGAATGATCTTTTTTGAATTATTGTTGAAAGGAAAAAGCGCGACTGCACTGATAAAAGTTAAGAATGGCCTCGATGCACAGGCATCTACAAAGGTAACAAACACAATGTGAAATATGCAGATGCCCCTGACCCACAGCCCCAACCCCCCCACCTCAACCTCTCGCCCCCATTTTTTTCTCAAAGCAAACTGTCTAAGAATCTGCGGAGATGATTCTCTCTCTGGTTGGATCTCTTGTGCTTTCGGAGAAATTTCCATCTCGACTTTTGTTTGCTTCTCATTAAATATAATGAATCAGAGACTCTGATGTCACAGGTTATTCTTCCTCCCAATTATGCGCTTGGCACTTTATTTATCGAAACATTTCAAGCGTTGGCTCCGCTCGTAGTCTCGCTGCCACTTTTTTCTGTTTTCTTTGTTTGATTAGCGAAGGATCTGGCCATGAGTGTCAGGTGCGTGGCGCGGCAGCGCGTCGGAAAATGCTCGGAAGTGCTCTTCCGCATTTTCCCTCCAATTGAGAATTTCTCTCTGAAATTTTGTTTCCTTCTTTCCAGTTGAAGGGAAGTTTGGTTTTATTTTTCTGCCGCTTCTGACGTAAGACGGTGTTTTATCTAGATTATCATCTCATACGCAGTAATGGAAGTACGTAGCTATATACCAAAAATGGAAAATATCTTTTCCTTTAATACATACATGTTTTGATAGGTATTTTGTTTAGTATTCTAAAGTGAAATGAAAAAGTTAAAAAAGTGATGTGGATTTTTCTGAAGATTTCTGAACCTGAAGAAAATTTATGTTCTCAATTTTGGTAAGTAGGATTTGACTGCAGTGGATTAGGTAAGATGTTATTTATTCCTTCTGAAAGGTAAGCGAAATTTTCTTTTATGTATACAGCTTGAATATGTCACTTTTTCATGACAATTCGTGGTATTCTGGTTATGCTGAACTTGTGATTGTGGTAACAGGTCGAATGCAGGTTTTTTTCATTATACTAGGTGAGATTCTAAGAATGAGATTACAGTTTTTTGGCATAAACTTTTCGGAAGGTAAGTTAGTGGGTTGTTTTGAGAGATCCACCTCCCATAGGGAGAAGTCAGTGTCTGGACTTCCAAATAATAAGACGTAAGGAAAAATGCAGAGAGGAAACGATGTTGAAAATCAAACTGCTGAACTTATAGTCTGTATGAGAACTACTGTACTTTTCGATTGGGCTGTAATATTCTGGAGGGAGCCATTGTCCCCATTTTGAAGATAATTCTTCTCTCCCTAAGATGATCTTGGATGCTGTTCTTGAACAGTGGTTTTAACAGTGAGATATTCCTTCTATCATCCACACATTTATAAATTGTTTTCTCCCCTCACTGTTATATTAAAAAGAATTTTGTGACTTAGTCTTATTGGGACTGACGGTTTGCTGTAGTCGATATTATCTGTTTTAAAACTTGAATGGTCTTTGGGAAGTGCATGCAAACAACCACGGTACATTAGTTTGTGCCAAAGATAGGAATGAAGTGCTGTAGTGTTTTTAAGCTGTGGATGTTGTATCATTCTCGTTCATTGTTTAGCAAAGGAGACCGTCAGTGACTGGTTACTGTGTACCCTCTGACTTTGCAGCTACAAAGTTTGAAGAAAATATGTTATTGGTAATTTGATATAGCGCTCTCATGTCAACAAAATCTGGTGAAAACTGAGCAGCATTCTCTTGCAGGCGACAATCTTCCCATCTTTGTGTGTGCACGCGTGTCGGTCGCCTCTTGGATATCATCCACATAGTGATCAAAACACCTGAAACTTGATTATCCATCGGAGAGGCGAAAACATGCCTCCCTCATCAGCTCATAATGAAGGTGTAGAGCGTACTTCGTCTTCTGCCTATTTTCGAAAGTAGACAACTCAAACATGAATAAAGAAAATCCTTGCTCGCAGCCACGTGCAGTGTAATTGCTGGTGCTGAGCAGAAATCTAGGAAAAGTTATTTGGGGAATTGTTTTGAAAGAATACTGCTTTGCTTTATTCTGAAAGAATAATCGTGGGCTCTAAGTAAAAGATACCATTTCCTATGAGGCGGTATGATACATTTAGCTGAATCACTTCTCTTTATACAGTAGTAGACATGAAAATAGATGCGTAGTAGTTAGTGAAATTATTCAAAAATTCTCTCTCTCTCTCTCTCTCTCTCTCTCTCTCTCTCTCTCTCTCTCTCTCTCTCTCTCTCTCTCTCTCTCTCTGTATTTCTTCGTGCTGTGTGATGAGCCCATCTGCTCTAGCTTTCTTGTAATAGGATTTAACTCTCTCGATGCAGCAAGGCCGTGGGTCGACTACGAGATTTTTTTCTGTCCTGTTCTTTACGCTGATGATTTTACCTGTGTATTGTTGTCGTTTTTTTTATGCTATTGGGTGTTTTCGTTTGAAGCTGTTGATGTCTAACACTAAAATACGAATGATGTTTACAAGAAATTCACAGCCTATTTACCTAAACATACATGCATTTATATATATGTGTGTGTGTGTATATATATATATATATATATATATATATATATATATATATATATATATATATATATATATATATATATATATATATATATATATACATATATAAACCATGTCTCCAGAAATCAAAATATGACTTTTATATAGAACTGCAGAATGTTAAAGATGAGCTTACCGGAAAAGAGAGGTGAGAATTGGTGGTATGAAAGCGAAAGGTTGGAGGAATAATTTGGAAATGAAGGATACGGAGGCTAAGAAAGGCGTGGAAGTCCTGACACAAAGTATCAAATATGTGATTACTCTTCCACCCATTCCTATATAGTATTGTATTTTCTCGTATGTGTTTGTGGCTATTATAGGGGAGAGAGGTGGAGAGATGGGTAATCAGATACAAAAAGAGAGGTTGGGGAATGGGTAAGTCTCGTTCGATTCTCCGACTGGCCAATGAAGAATTAGAGGAATTTATTTCTGCTGATAGAAATTCATCTCTCGGTATAATGTAGTTCGGATTCCACAATAAGCTGTAGGTCCCGTTGCTAGGTAACCAATTGGTTCTTAGCTACGTAAAATAAGTCTAATCCTACGGGCCAGCCCTAGGAGAGCTGTTAATCAGCTCGGTGGTCTGGTTAAACTAAGGTATACTTAACTTTCTGTCTGGCGAGTGCTGGAAATGAAGTCAACTTTCCATTGGTTTGGAACTGTGCGTACTGTCCACGTCTGAAGTGAATGGAAAGTAATGGAATACAAATACTGTGTTCGTTGAATGTGAGGGATCATTCCCTTCTCTAAGAGGTGTGCGGTAACGCCTGTGGATCAAAAGTCAAATGGACTTGACTTTCACGCTTGCCCCTCCGTTGTATCTCGGACCTTCCACCAGACATCCACGCACAAACGAAGTATGAAAATTCATTTCACGGGGAATTTTATGCTCTTTGAGGAGAAGAGGAGGGAAACATTTTGTTGTCCTCTGCAACCTTTGAAAGAACTTGAGAGAGAAAAGGAAACAGTAATGACACCGAGAATGAACAGAGACCTTTGTGTTCTCCGACTATTAAAAGATCAAGTGCCCCCGACGACTTTTTACCAGTGGTTGAAAATGGTTTCTGGGTGAAGTGTCAAATAGCCTATTACGTTGGGATCAGTAACGGCATATCAACGCCATGCCATATTTCAGTATCGTTGTTTGTAGCAGCAAACTAATGCTAGAAAGTGTCCGGAATGTGTGACTGACATGCAGCCTATTCAAGTAAGTTTTCGAGAAGTGGCAGATGTGGATGTGTGTATATGCGTGCGTGTGTGAGTGTATGTGTGTGTGTTTTGTGTGTGTGTGTTTGTGTGTGTGAAGAGAGAGAGAGAGAGAGAGAGAGAGAGAGAGAGAGAGAGAGAGAGAGAGAGAGAGAGAGGAATTGATCTCAAAATAAATTAAGTAAAGGTTAGACGAATTCAGTGTACTGTATGGCAATATCAGATAATGACTTCGGTAAATGAATTATCAATGCTATGGGCAAATATTGATGTAAGCAAAATCACTGTAAATGCCACGGCTAGATAATGACAGTAGAGCATCCACTATAAATGCCAATGTCAAGTAGTGCCTTCACTGAATTATCTGTAAATGTGGCAGTTAATGCTTGTCACCGGTGAATTCACTTGAATTTATATTGAATAGGTGCTAGGCTCAAGCACCTAATGGCGTTAGTGAGTTCACTTTAAAGGAGAGAGTAGGTCACGACCTAAAGGAAGTTGACATAGATTCCTGGTTCAGTTACTGCTTCTTCAGGGCATTCATTATACATACCAATCAAGCAGTGATGTTAGTATAATGTACTATGTGTCAGGTTCAGGCAATATCAGAAGCTTTACAATAACTAACGGGTCATCCAGTTACGTTAGCAAATTTGTCACAAATGCTGAGAGTTAGTGTTATCACGGTAAATTCCAGAATTAATCAGTGTCACCTTATAATTCGCTATATTTGTTGGGAACAAGTAATGTCAGCAAAGTCGCATTGAATGCCAGATACAAGTTCTGTCAGAGAGCTCTATAAATAACAGGGTCAGGCTAAAATGTCAGCTAAATCATTGTAAAAATCTGGCCTGATTAATGACTAGGATATGCTTCGTAAGTGCCAGGGTCAAGTAATGAATTCAGTGGATTTACCTTATCTGACAAGTTCAAACTGTGACCAGAGAGAATTCACCAGATTTGTCAAAATTAATATATATGATATAGATTCCGTGTATATATATTATAAGTATATTATTATGTATATATATATATATATATATATATATATATATATATATATATATATATATATATATATATATATATATACATACATACACACACACACACAGAAACAAACATTGCAAATGCTTAGATCCAGTAATGACTTCAACACGTTGTCTTCAGCGAATTCGCCAAGTGTGTCAAGTGTGCCAACCATTGGATAGCAAATGAGAGCCATACCTTTAGGACACAGATTTTGTTTTACAGCAATGTCCCTTTTGGGCTTGGCTCTTTTGCCTGCCTGCCGTCGACTTTACTCGGTCTCTCTCTCTCTCTTTCACAATCCTGCTGTCTTATTCTTCTCAGATTTGTCCTTATTCTAAGTATAAATCTGTTAATGATGATTGCGTACCGCTAAGCTGAGCTTGTGAGTAGTTTTTCAAGTAGGCTAGTTTTATTTGTTTCACGTATTTCTATTTCGATTTTATTTGGTCATAACACGTTCTGAATTATTTTTCCATACTTTTATATTCCAGTTCCTAATTTTTATGAACAACCACGAGGTGGAGGTTGAGGTGCAGGCGCGCCACTTCAGACACAGCGCACTTATTATTATGTATATATGAAGGGATTTTTGCACTTTTTTTCTGGGAAAGGAGTAGAGGCCAGGTATTGGGATCCGATTTATTTTTATTTTGTCATCGTAGTATTTTAGGCTCGTCAGAATATAACGGAAGAATGAGATCCGTTTTCCCTTCCATGAAATGTCTTAAGTGCTTTTGTTGGAGGTGACAGTGCTTAAGAATGACTATCTCCCGCCTTTTCTTCTGTAGCCCCAGTCTTTGCGTTCCGTGTCCTTTACTCTGTTTTGCATGGCCAGGAGATTGCCTGCATTTGGCTAGCGGACATTACACCTAATTGAATTTTACTAATATTTAATTAAGAAATAACAGCGTGAAGGACTTTTCACAGAAAGAAAAGATAGCCAAACAGTTATGTATGTAGATATAGCCCTTTCGATTTGGGTTGTTTTTTTACGATTTTTATTACCTGTGCAATTGCTCCATAAGATTAAATGCGAGAAAAAGGAAAATGGTGCGTGTGCGTCTGTGTGCTTGTCTGTGCATAGGCATTCTTTCATTTCTATTAAATGTTAATGCACAGATGGCATTAACACTCTTAGAATATTTTAATACTTTGTGTAATCATTAAAACTGAAGTTTTCAAGGGACAAAAAAAAAAAAAAACCCTGCTACTATAATGCTCCAGCTATGCATGCCAAAACCGATAGCAGTGTCAGCCCATGATTTATGGCCTTCTTCAGGGTTACACTTGTTTCGCTGTAAAACTAAACTTCGGTATACAAGTGGGCACAGGTAAAAACTGATTGGAAAACAAGAATCACAGTTCAGAAAAACAAACATGAATCATTTTTGCCATCCAGGATGTTTCCCCAATTCTCTGACTCCAAAGAAAGCCCCAAAAGTGGAAGTCTGCAGCCATAATGCGTCCATATACTGTATATTCGTGTGTGTGTGTGTGTGCGTGTTAGAAACGTGCACACACACACATATATATACAGATATATATACATACTGTATATATATATATATATATATATATATATATATATATATATATATATATATATATATATATATATATATATATATATATATATATACATACATACATACACACAGGGTGTTTCGACATTAGAGGCCTCCTCTACAGCATAAACTAAAATTGATATGGACAAAAGAAAAGTAATTCAGAACAGGTATTTATTTAAGTTTCTCTCTGAGTATTTAATATTTTGTGTGGCCTCCATCTGCCTGTACGACAGCCTGCATTCTTGTGGGGTATGATTTCAGCAAATTGCAAAAAAGCTGACACTCAGACTCCATTTCCCTGAGCACTTCGGTCACCTCTCTTCGCAGGTCGTTGAGGCTTAGTATACCATCATTGTTCACTGTGCGTGCTTCAACATGATCCTTTAAGATACTACCAATATTTTCACACACTTTAAGGTCAGGGGAGCTACCTGGAAATTCACTTGACGAGAAGAATTCGATACCACTGTTTCGAAGCAGCTCCTTTGTCTGAAGAGCCTTGAAACATGGTGCCTTATCATGCAAAAATGTGACTTCTTCAACAGATAACACATTTTCAGGATCTTTAAGGAAAGGAAATACTCCACCAGTAAGCACAGTTTTTCTTTGATGATCCACATTAACCGTTTGACTGTGAAACAGAGAAAAATTCCCAAACATTCAGGAAATTTCACAACTTGGCGATAGCGCATGTCATTGCTGATATCATCCAACTTTGCAGCCCAAATGATGTCATTTTTATGATTTGGCTTCCTGACTGCGTAAATGAAGAATTCGTCTGATGCAGCAACATGGAGAAAGTCAGCTTCATCCCAGTCTTTAAGAAATGAACCACAAAACCATGAACGGTCTTCTTTCTGTTGCTGAGTGATGTTGGGCTTGCTGATAACATGAAATGGCTTGATACCAGATTTTTTCAACTCACGATATACAGCACTGTAACTTCTTTTCTTTCCCCTTTTTGTTTCTAGTTCAAGCACCAATTTACGTAAAGACTTTCTTGGTCTACCCACTGCCTCAGCTATGATGTCTTTTGACGCTTGAGAAAGAACCTCAGGCCTTCCAAGATTCTCACTCTTTTCGCGATGACAGTCGTATGGATTTTTGTTCCGTTTCTTTTAACAAAGGATTCATCTCTTTTTAATGTATTTAGCTATTCAGGAATGTGAAATGAAGGATGCGCCAGCGTCCCTGGCCTCTCTGAAGGTTATAGCCCGGATTCGGTCAATCCATCTGATTTCCTCCGAGTCGGTAGCATTGGCTGTATCTAACTCCGTCACTCAGGCTGAAAATACAAGAAATGTAAAATGAAAAATAGCTTAATAGAAACTTAAAATAATGTACTTGGAGATAGGCTGTAGCAGAAAACTTCAGAATGTGGAGGGGGGGGGGCTCTAATTTCGAAACACCCGGTATGTTTGTAATTTCTGTCATTAATACACTTCATTTTTCTGTAAGCATTACTTGCTTCCGGTTTCATTGATAACACAGTAGGTACATAAAGTATAAACCCTAGAGCAGGTAACCCATTCAAGCTGCTCTTTAGCCACTGTGCTCTTGCTTTGTCAGTAATTGTGTTTATTACAGCAGTGCACACTCATTAGCAGAGCCTGCTGGTGCTGGTTGCAACACTTTTGTCTAGTCGCGTAAAGTGTTGAACTGAACTTAGAAATATTCCTATCACCAGTAAAATCTGAAGGAAGGCTAACTTATTTACAAAAAAAAAATTGATAAAAATGCTGTAACATCTTTTACAAAAATATATATTTTATTGTAATATTTGCCAGACGGGCAGGTAGTTCTAATTGTCACCAGTTTTCTAGAGATGAGGTTACTAGGCCCAGAGTTCTTCTTTTGATATTAAGACACTGGTCATATAATCGGATAACATACTTCATGTCCATGCGGTAGGGTGTAGGTCTGACAGTCTCATCCTATATTTGTTTGAACACCACCACCTTTTAAGGAGAAATTCTTTCTCCTTAAGGGAGAGAGAGAGAGAGAGAGAGAGAGAGAGAGAGAGAGAGAGAGAGATTTTGACAATTTTATGGATAATGATAGATTTTGTTATTTATAAGTTTATGAATACAAACTTGTATCCGGTGCATGAAATGAATGTGTAAAGTTAGAAAAGGATTTGGACGAGAGAGAGTAGAGTGCATTAGGTTGAAATGAAGCTCCACACGGCAGCTTTTGAGGCTTGATGCGTCTCCTTGGCAGCGGCAGACTGTGGAAATATTTGGAAAAATGCGCGAGGAACGGTGCCAGGGTTCATGAAAATATTTGGCCTCTTGAGAGGAAAACTGCGCCTCCCTTCCTGTTGATAACGATCGTTACGGCGGGTAACGATCGTTATGGTGGGACACCCGGTGTCCCTCGTAAGATGTTGAGAGCGGAGGAGGAGATGTAAAGAGGGACCTTGGGCCTGCATAATTCTGGTCGACTTTCGAAAATTTCTTGGAAGTGCAAAATATTCGGCAGCCCTCAGGACCTACGACCTCTTATTGGGCAACAAATCGAGCTCTAGGTTTTAGGTGTCTGAAGGAATTTATTCTCAAGTTTTTGTCTACTCTTTTTCCAGATGAGGGTAGTTCAAGGTTCATTAAGTTCTTAGTATTTTCTTGGAACAACACTGTCCATTATGTTTAATAGTTTTACATTTTCTCTACAGTAATGTTTTTTTTTTTAAGGTTCTCGGCGATTTCCAAGGGAGCGAAGCAAGGGCTGTATATCATTTTTGAAAGTGAAAGTAACTTGTTTTGTCGATCCCTTCTAGAAGTCTTGTTGAATGTCTTCTTCCCACTTCCCATATTCTGATGACACTGAAGTTTCTTATTTAAGAACATACACGTAATTAATTCTCTAAAAAACTTGGATGCAAAAACTGATTTATTTAATGTAATGCTTTGGCCATACGAAAATTCTACATGCACAGAAATAATGGTAGATTTCCTGCACACACCAAATTTAAACACACATAATAACTTCTCGATAATAGGCAATCCAAAATGGGTAGGCCAAAGGCATTTTTCCTTTGCAGTGAGAATTTTAGAGACAGTACTAAGTCATTTAATTAACCCAAGAGAGTATTTATATACCGTTCCACTGTCAAAAATACACATACAGTATATCTGTATAAATATATATATATATATATATATATATATATATATATATATATATATATATATATATATATATATATATATATATATATATATATATATATATCATCCCCATTGTGTCACTTTCCTTCTTGGCTGAAACTGTTTGTATAATCATCACGCTTTTACCTTTTTACCTTTTCATGATTTAAAAAATATATATATATATATATATATATATATATATATATAACATTATCAGCAGGTATTATAGAATGATATATATATATATATATATAATGACACATTGCAGGTGTTAAGAATGACTTACTAATGACACTTGCTGTAACGCGCAAGAAGGCCAAATAGAGTGCGCGAGCGATGCTGCGAGTTCGAAGAAAGGGAATGGCATTACTGGCAAAGCGTCTGCGTTTTTATGGGGTTGAAGTTACCCTTTCATTGGCAGGATCCATAAACTCCCAACGATGCCTCAAGTGAATAAAGGCCTTTTAACGGTAAAACCATAAACTCTGAGCTACTGCTGTGTTATGATGGCGGAATCGAAGGTTATTTTTCTTCGATATGAAAATGAAGGAGAGACTTTGGTATAGGAATATGGATGGCTCTTCGTGTCTGTTTGCTGCTGGTTGTGTTTCTTTGGTGCAATTTGGAGTGACTTCAAAAGAAACCAGGCTTTATTATTGTGTACTAGTTATAGCAGTTGCTTTAGTCTCTTCTTGACTTCTTTAATGATATATTGTTCAACTGTCGTCCCATAATTCATACTCTTCGAGCTGCGATATTTCTTCTTGTTGATGGATGCCATATGAGCTTGGTGTGTGTGCCCTGTGATTCACATTGTTGGCTGCTCTCTCCGGAAGTCGATCTTCCGATATATTGAAAGAAAGAATTAAATGAATTGTCCTAATGTATATTTATTCAGCGTTTTTTTATGTAGGTATTCATTATCCGTTTTTTCTTCTGTAAAATGCTGAGCTGTTATGACCATTATGACTTTGTAGATGGTATAATAGACTGCAGGGTCTATTATTATTGTTATTAATAGAAGAAACAAACCTGTAAGGTGAAAATTGTGTGTAATTTTTTGTACAAATTTCAAACTAATAATGCTTAGTAACGTCGTGCTGGTATGTTGACAGTGTAATATATGTGTATTTGACAGTGGAACAATATATAAATACTCTCTTGGGTAAATTAATTGACTTAGTGCCGTCGATAAAATGCTCATTGGAAAGGAAAAATGCCTTTAGCCAGTCCATTTTGGATTGCCCATTATCAAGAAGTTATTATGTGTGTGTTTAAGTTTAATGTGTGCAGGAAATCTACCATTATTTCTGTGTATGTAGAATTTTCGTATGGCCAAAGCATTAAATTAAATAAATCAGTTTTCGCATCCAAGTATTTAAGAGAATTACGTGTATGTAGCCCTGAATGTATGTTTATGAAATTATAGATGTAATTAGGAATGCAGACAAAAAATTAAAATATCGTGATATCGTATTCGACAGGGCATTAAGAACATCAAAAGACTCTTTATGATACTATAACAGAGAGACGGGCAGCATGAAAAATCCTGGTTGTACAGCCATGCTCATAAGTAATGCTACATGACTGCATTGGATTTTGTTAAAAATTCACTAACTGGCAACTAACATGCTGTGCATTCGTCTTTTATTGAAATTTGAAAACATTTATAAAATCAGAGCATAGTATGTGTCATAAGAGTGAAAATTATCATTTATATCAAAACTGTAAGAATGTAATATGTATAGCTAAATTTTGGGAAAATAGTGATGAACCATTTGCAAAACTATCATTCACCTAGTGTCGATGCGTTTGACTAAAAAAAGTCTTTATGAAACCTAGGTTTAAATGTTAAAATAAAAAATAAAAAACTTTTTCATAACACTGATATTGCTCGCATTGGAACCAAAAATTTTAAAAGTGCTATTTGATTATTTTTTCTCCTTATTCCTGAAAAAAAGATAAATATATATGAAAGTATTACTGTAGTTAAAACGCATCCACTGACATCAGCGGGTGGGCAGGGATAGTGCAATGCAGCCATATGAGTGGCGGCAACATGAACCCGGCTGGAACACAGGTCTACAATGTGTAGACACAATCAGATTAACTTGAAAATATTTGTTTAGTGTTTGTTATAGGAGTATTTGGATTTTCATGAAGAATAAGATTATTTGTCTCATATTTCTTAACCACTTCGAAACTAATAGTTTATTAGCAAATATTTCACTATGCAGTTACAATTTCGTGTTAACACCAAGATTTTGTTCCTAGGCCTAGGCGTGTTAGTTTTCTTTACTTGCTAAAAATACGTTACACTAATCATTTACAGTTCTATAGTAACAGTTTCTGGGTAGAAACCATATGGAGTTATCCACACATTCTTGTACTTCAAGTTACCAAATGAATTGAATTAATTATGCATAAAAAAGCAAGCAAAAGGGCTTTCAAGAAAATAACATAGTTAAAGTGTTGCATAGTCCTTGGCATTATTATTACTAATAAATAATTAGATTAATGTTAACTTCTTGATATGATTTAAATCATCATCAACTTTTATTCTACAAAGAATGTGTAATCTCTGAAAATAAATTCTCTAGTAAGTGAGATTGCATCTCAAAAGCCTTAAAATATTTTTGTTAGGCCTATGAATCTTTTTGCAACATACTGGTAATTTGAACATAGCCTAAAACTTCAAAATTCAAAGAAAAATGTTTGTAATTCATATTCCTATTTTGAAAATTTTGTTATGACCCTTGAGCTTAATAGGTCAACTGTTATATATTGCAGAGGTAGTTATGATGACCACTTTGAGTAACAAGTTAAGCTTGCTGTTAATCTTATCACATTGTGCTTTGAACTAAACACTGTAGAAAAAACTAAATTAATTTCACATAGATTATGAATTATACCAATGCATGAGAGATCATATATATACCCATAGGGAAAAAATGTTAGCTGTGAATTCACAAATTTATTGACATTTATGACATTGGAAATAAAAAAAGTTTGACTCTACTTGGCAACTGTTACGTTGAGTCAGAGAGTTTGGACGATGCAGAAAGAATTATGGTGTGTCACTTATGAGCATGGCTGTACTACCGTATACTGATAATTTTTTTTTTTTTTTTTAACATATTCCCTACCTTTTTAAGAACTTTTGACACTGATGTGGTATTGAAGAACAGTACAGTGGAAACAGAACTCTTCCAGCAATACTGAAGGATATGTATATCAAATCCTATGTAAGTCATGAGACTACAGTATATGGGTAAAACTGGCAAATCATTGAAAAAAAAATAGAGTAACATGAAAAATGTAGAAGATATGCACAAGAGAACAGTGTAGATTTCATTATGTCCATGAAAATAGTCTTGCTGTCAGGTGGACTGATACTAATAAGCTGCTCGATTCTTATAATATGGTGGAAAGTAATGTGACTGAATCCAGTTTAATAAAAGAAAGCTTTCGTAAACTTTCAGAACAGTTAAAATATATAGATTCTAAAGAAAGTAGTATTACTGGTCTTGATATTAAAGACTTGAGCCAACATGCACGTAATAACATAATTTGTTATTTGACCAGTGAACTCTGGTACAAATGAGGTTAGGGTTCCTCCTTTCCATGCCAGGTGCCAATATCCTTCCAGTTGTCTCTTATATTGTTAGTGGAGCCACTGTAGTACGTAACGCAAATATTCGGGGCTTAAGGTCGAATTTTCTTTATCTCCAGAGTCGTGCCCGTAACTACAATTTGATGGTTTTATCTGAGACGCTTATAAGTAGTAACAAGTCAAAGGTTGAGTTTTTAATCCTGAGGTTTGATGGCCCTGACTTTATTTATCATTATAACATCCCACATGCTCAAGGTATTGCTGTATACAATAAGTCCGTATGACCTATTTATTGTCAGAAAAATTTGCCATGAAGTTTTTTGTTTTAGAATTTTCAGTAAGTTCAACAATGTTTACATATATACTGTTTACTGCAGTCCAAATATCGACGATTCTGTATATGACTGTCTCTTGGAAAGGATTAGTATGGCTCAGTCACAGGATTCAAAAGCTTCATTTGTTATTTGTGGAGACTGTAATGCAAAGCACAGTGAGTGGCTAAATTAAATTATACGGATCAACATGGCTTGTCCACTTTAGAGTTCTGTGTATCATCCGATTTTGTCCACCTAACTGAGGAACCCATGCATATTTCTGGTAATAAATTAGACTTCGTATTCAAAGATGTTCCAGCTACTGTGAAGGCCAAGGTCTGCAAATATATAGGCACTTATGATCATTATGCCATTGAGATGGACATATCTATGAATCAGTATGGCACCTTTGGAAAAATGGTCTGGCTGAAATCTAGAGCCAATTGGGATCACATTATTGGAGCTTATCAGGCACTTAATATAGTAAATGCTATATCGGATCCTTATCCCAAGAAGTTTTTTAATAAATTGGTGATGGCTATTTTAATAAGGTCTGTCCCTAGAAAGCTCATCTAATTCAGGAGAAACGACCAGCCATGGTGTGGTGATAGATGTAGAGGAGCTTACCATGACAAACAGACCAAATTCAAAACATGGATGTGAAATCGTTCAAATAAAAATTACACCATTTTTGTTGAGTCTCTCCTTGCTGCGAATAGAACTTATTATACAGCCGAGAGAAATTACAATAATTCCTTGAAGAGGAAACTTGAAGGAATTACTCAGCCTCATCTGTGGTGGGCCAAATTGGCATTATCTATCTTTGGGTTAGTCTCACCTTCCATTCCACCACTACTAACAGGTGATGGTAGATTGGTTACTAGCCCTATGGAAAAGGCTGAACTGTTTTATCGAGCTTCTGAAGCTAAGCAATCAGCTGAGGATGACCCTCTCTCTGATACTTGTCATCCTGAACCTATTCTTACAAAATCTGCATTTCACTCTGGAGATGCTAAGAAAAATTTGGATAATCTTGATATCTGGGGTGGAGAAGATCCTGATGGTTTCTTCCCTTAGTTTTTTAACAAAGTTTCTAGTGTGTTGTCTTCAAAGATTAGTAGGGTCTATAGATTTTTATGTTGATGTAGTATCTTGTGGATGAGCACAAGCTCAGTAATACCGTGCCTGTTCCAAAGAATGGCATATCTGCAGACTGCAGTAACTACAGGCCAGTTTCTATTCTTCCTTTGTTCTCCAAAGCTGCAGAAAAACTTGTTTTTAAGCCACTATATAAGTACATGGAATCTAAAGGGTTGTTAGCTGGTAGTCAATATGCATAGTCTTTTAGACTTGACATGCCATTTGCAAAGGAACCTTGATAATGGTTTTGAGTGCAGATTTTAGTGCTGCTTTCGATTTAGTAAATCACAAGGCACTTATTTATAAACTTCAGAATCTTGGCATGGGTGGATATGTTTTAGGATTACTTCAAGATTTCATTACAGATAGCAGCAAGTTGCTGTTGAAGGGATCTTTAGTGAACCAAGACCTATTGTGTATGGAGTTCCACAGGGTAGTGTTCTTGGTTGATTGTTATTTTTAGTGTATGCAAGCGATATGGTTGTTGGCCTGGAACACAAGACTGTTCAGTATGCCGACGTTGCTAATAAAGTCTCCACTTCCGAGAAATAAAGCTGCCCTCAGCCTCAGTCGGGACATGGACCCGATCAGTGAATAGTATAGTTGGTGGGGTAGGAGGCTGAACTCCAGTAAAACGAAAACACTATTGATTAGCAGATCTTGTACAAATTTTCCACGCTATCCTCTCCTTCAGGTGGATGGGACTCTGCCGAATAAGTCTGAAGCTTTAACTATTCTAGGTGTAACTTTTGACTCGCATCGTACTTTTGAGAAACAAATAATAAAAGTTTCAGCGAATATAAAGTTAGGTATTGTTTGTAAGACCTCATATATTTATAACTGATGAAATCACTGCAACATGTTTTAGGTCATTTGTCCTTCCTTTACCAGAATACTGTTCTCCGGTGTGAAGTTTTTACCAGAGATTTATCTCTTTTAGATAGATGGTTCGTGGTGATAGGTTTCCTTTCTCTAATATTAGCATTTATGACTGGGACCATCTTGTTTGTCACTTTTTCATAAGATGCAATTAACAGAGATCATTCACATTCACAGTTGATTCCTGAACCCCTTTTCTTGCTTTATTCCTCACACCGTAAGACTGTGGAACAGCCTCCTTGAGGATGTCACGCAGTTGGAACTTAAGAAATTGAAGCGAAGATGCAGTGCATTACTACCTTAATACAATTCAACTTTTATGTTAATTATTTACTTACATTTTTATTTATTTATTTATTTATTTGTTAATTTATCTGTTTTTCTAATAACTAATCTCCTCTTTCTGTATTTCCGTTTACCTTCTGTTACTTCTTTCGAATGAATGCAATATTCTTTGGAAGCTTGAATTTCAAGTCAGTGGCCCCTGTGGGCTTGTTCCATATAAATAGGGCTCATCTACTTAATAATAATAATAATAATAATAATAATAATAATAATAATAATAATAATAATAATAATAATAAATTGTGTGTACCACTCTCTAAGACCGGCTTGGTTAAAATATGTTGAAAAGAATGTGCATTTAAATTGAACAAGAAAGATTACTAAAAAATTATGGTATGGCTTTGGGAAATCCTCTGTTTACAGTTTTAAGCATTTTGTACATAGAATTATTTTAAAACAGAATAGTGAACAAAATCATCTCACGTAATGTAATATAATATTTATATGTTGACGACATAATGTGCATTTGGTCAGAGAACGAAACATTCTTTGGTAACTTAGGTAACTTGGTGCCATTGATAAAGTTCACTTTGGAAAATTATTGGAGGCCACCCCTTTTGGATTGTGTAATATACAAAAGTGATACTGGGTTGTAATTTAGTGTGTACAGAAAATCTATCGGCATCCTTGCTGATGTACATTTTTATCCTGGCATAGGTAATAATTTAAAGAAATAAGTTTTCCCATCCTGTTTTTAAGATCATTGCACATATGTAGCCTTGAATATATTGACAAATAAATATGTATGATTAGGAATGCATGCACGAAATTAAAATGGCCCTGGTCTGTATTAGACAAGGCACTGTTCTGCGTTTGGCAACGTATTCTTTATCACCAGTCAGCATATATATATGTGTGTGTGTGTGCGCGCGCGCGCGCTCACTTACATTCATATGTGTATGCTTACCATTTGAATGGGTGAGTGAGCTATTCGTTGTTACGTATAAAGGTAAAAGTAATAATTGAATACCACGGACATTTTTGGCGTTCATAGATCCATCTTTGTTAAGTAGAACGTCGTGAGGCTCCTCGTCTTCCCTGGCTTGAAAGCTTGTCAATAGGGTGTGTGTGTGATGGAGAAGAAGGAAGGGGAGGGAGAGAAGAGTATTGGGCGGGGAGGAGGCGAGGAGAACTGCCGGGGTGAGAGGCGGGGTGATGAGAAGAGATGGATTTTCATTAATTGGCATACTCTCTTGAGCTGGACACCATCCAGATGTTTCATGCTTTCTGTATTTGTTTGATTTCAGTGTTTTCCTCGTCTTATTAGACGCATATCTTGGTCCGAGTCGTAGTGACGTGTATACACGACTTCTTTTGTTTCAGTTTTTAAATTTTTTTTATTTGTTTATGATTTTCATTTGCACAATTAAACCGGAGTTCAGGTCAGGAATTCGCTTAGCTTGACTGAAGGAATTTTATGAAACATTATTTCGAAATCTTGACTTGTATGCAATGACTCATTGGACGAGGAGAGCCGATATGGGCACGTTCCCAGAGTCCAGTGTGCATCTTTTGCATCAAGCAGTGGTTCAGGTACGTGGTTGTTATCGGCCTGTTAACCAGACTTTAGTCTCTCTCCCCCTCTTGGGGGAAGGGTGGGTTAGTGTCATCAGTGCACTCATGCGGTGTACTGTAAGTATTACTAAAGGATGTTATTTTAAGGATCTATTTACCTTGCTGTCCAACTTTCTCTCTTCCTTGTCTGAAGCGCAGAATAGCTGAAAGTACCTCAGTCTGAATTTCGGGACTCATTAATTCTCTCTCTCTCTCTCTCTCTCTCTCTCTCTCTCTCTCTCTCTCTCTCTCTCTCTCTCCAAAGCATGACGTGAGGTTCGTATCTATAGGAAAGCGGTAGTGCTAAAGATGTCTGTTTTTGATGAAATTGTGTATTAGAATATGTATTTATTTGCCATATTTGTGTAAACATATTGTAAAAGCTGAAGTACCTAGATGTTAGTAGCTGTTCATTCTTTAACATTTCATACGTATTTTTATTTCATTATTGGAATTATATTCCTTGATCTCTATGAAATAACTGAACTTTGATAAGGGTTGTATCCCGAATGTTGCAATTTTTTCACGTACGAATATTCGTCACTTTGTTTTCGACTCTCTTTCTTTATCTAATTATTTGTACGTATCACTGAAGTAGAACTGCAGTACGAGGGGACAGCACGTCTCTTCTGAGCGGCAAAGACAATCCAGGCATCTTTCAAGAGGTTAAACTCAGTGCAAACACATCCCGATCCATATTGCTGAGGGCTCCTACGTAAACATTTCTCATGTAAATTTTGCTAGGATTAGTATCGTGTCGTTGCTAGGTTATAAGATATTGAAGTAACAAAGCAACAAACGAAAAAAGTGCTCTTGAATTTATGATTTGAACTTGAAGATTTCCAGTAGTAGGTTTTTTCAATGAATTTATCTTTTACAGTACTTTAAAGCTTTCTGGAAACCTGTTGGGCCTTTGGAGAAATGTTGATGCTGAAAGGATAAAACACGATTTAAAATCTGAGACATTCAAATGGCATTATATGTGATGTATTTCTTGGCTTCTAAAATAGTTGATCCAGTGAGTATAATTTTTTTTTTTAAAGTTTTCAGTTTTGACATAAATATTCTCTTCTGTAATTTGATACAGTTTTGGGGGCTCAATTAAGTGTTAATTTTAGCGATGACTATAGAGTGTGTGTCAATGTGAAACTTTGTTTTAACAGCCTAATACTGAAAAGGTAACGAAAAGGCAGTTAACAGAGTATATACATATATATATATATATATATATATATATATATATATATATATATATATATATATATATATATATATATATATATATATATATATAATTATGCATGTGTCTTACATAAATAAATCACATACACTTTCATCGTCATTGTAAACTTTGTTACCTTGATCGTTACGTAAACTCTACCTTATCGTAGTATGATAGGTTCATGGGTACACTAAGAATCACTGTTTTTATCATGGGCAACGTGACTCAGCATTCATTGTCTTTTTAATTAGTTGCCAGATTTCTGATAACATCTATTGTCTTATTTAATTCTTATAAAATTTATTGTCTTTTTTAATTGCAAAAGCTTCTGGTAACATTTTATTCTTATGTAGTTGGCCAAGCTTTCTGGTAGCAATTATTGTCTTATTTAGTTGCTCGAGCATTTTTCATTTCATTTATTGTCTTATTTAACCTCCCAAGCTTTCTGATAACATTTAGGGCTGATTCACACCTGACACTCACGCTCACGCCCAAGTCACGGTCAAGCTCTCACTCAGCTCATTTTACTGGTGTGTTCACATATGCCGCTCAAGCTCTCCTGAGCTCAGTTTGTTTTGTGTTGGCATTGGTGAACCATGTGTGATTTTTCGGCTCTAGAATTAGCGGGTATAGCCATAGCGCTGGATGAGGAAGAGGGAGAGAGAAAAAGCAGGAGATTTTGGGTGCATCCTATGCTAGTGAAGAGTGAAGGAGAATATAACACTTTATATCCCCATCTTATAGATGACGAAGAAAAATTCTTTAATTATTTCCGCATGCCAAAAGGGACATTCGAGTATATTTTGTCCAAAATTGGATCAGATATAATGAAGGAAGACACCTATTTCAGAGAATCGATATCTTCAAGAGAAAGTTTGGCTGTATGTTTAAAGTAAAAAAAACCACAAAATTAATTAATGAATTTATTATCAAATATAATTATATTCGCAAATGCTATGCAAATATTCTGTCCACCTCTGGACTCAGTATAGGGCTAAATAAAAAACGAACCTTCCTGTTTGAACTGAAAATAGAAGTTTGCTTAAAAAGCAAAAAAGTTCCATATACTGTAAAAAAGAAATTACCCTACCAAAAAAAAAAAAAAAGTCCACAAATTCAAAAAAAGTCTACATTTCATTATAATTTTCTTACTCTCGCTCAAGTTTGAGCACGTTCAAAATATCTTTGGCTTTGATCGTGAGCTTGACTGTGACCGTGACTGGAGTTGAGCGAAAATGATTGACTGGATGGTTTGAATACTCTGCTTGTTTATCATTAAAGAATATTTGAGCGCGATCAATTGCGTGCACGTGAGCGTGAGCGTGAGTGTCAGGTGTGAATCAGCCCTTACTGTCCTATTGAGTTGCCCAAGCTTTCTGCAAACAATTGTTGTTTTAATTAGTTTCCAAAGCTTCATGAACATGAAGGGGGGGAACATATTAAGGGTGGAACATGAAGGGAAAACTTATTAAGGGTGGAACATGAAGGGGGACTTATTAAGTGTGGAACATGAAGGGGGAACTTATTAAGTGTGGAACATGAAGGGGGAAATTATTAACTGTGGAACATGAAGGGGAAACTTATTAAGGGTGGAACATAAAGGGGGACATATTAAGTGTGGAACATGAAGTGGAACTTATTAAGGATTGAACATGAAGGGGGGACTTTTTAATGGTGGAACATGAAGGGAAAGCTTAATAAGGATGGAGCATGAAGGGGGAACTTATTAAGGGTGGAACATAAAGGGGGAAATTATTAAGGGTGGAACATGAAGAGGAAACTTATTAAGGGTGGAACATGAATGGGGAACTTTTTAATGATGGAACATGTAGGGGAAATTATTACGTGTGGAAGATGAAGAAGGAACTTATTATGGGTGGAATATGAATAGGGAATTTATTAATGGTGGAACATTAATAGGGAACTTATTAAGTGTGGAACATGAAGGGAGAGTTTTTAAGGATGGAACATGATGGGGAATTTATCAAGTGTGGAACACGAATGGACAACTTTTTAAGGATGGAACATGAAGGGGAACTTATTAAGTATGGAACATGAAGGGGGAACTTTTTAAGGATGGAACTTGAAGGGGAACTTATTAAGTGTGGAACATAAAGGGGGAACTTTTTAAGGATGGAACATGAAGGGGAACTTATTAAGGATGGAAAATGAAGGGGGAACTTTTTAAGGATGGAACATAAAGGGGAACTTATTAAGGATAGAATATGAAGGGGAAACATTTTAATGATGGAACATGAAGGGGGATCTTTTTAAGGATTGATCATGAAGGGGAACTTATTAAGAGTGGAGCATGAAGAGAACTTAAGGATAGAACATGAAGGGGTAACATTTTAACTATGGAACATGAAGGGGGAACTTTTTAAGGATGGAACATGAAAGGGAACTTATTAGGCATGGAGCATGAAGGGGGAACTTTTTAAGGATGGAACATAAAGAGAAACTTATTACGGATAGTACATGAAGGGGAACTTAAGTGTGGAACATGAAGGAAGAACTTAAGGATGGTACATTAAGGGGAACTTAAGTGTGGAAGATGAAGAGGGAACTTTTTAAGGATGGGACATGAAGGGGAACTTATTAAGGGTGGAATATGAATTGGGAATTTATTAAAGGTGGAATTTTCATAGGGAACTTATTAAGTGTGGAACATGAAGGGGGAACCTATTAAGGATAGAACATGAATAGGAACTTATTAAGTGTGAAACATGAAGGGAGAAGTTTTTAACGATGGAACATGAAGGGGAACTTGTTAAAGATGGAACATGAATGGGGAACTTATTAAGTGTGGAACATGAATGGAAAACTTTTTGAGGATGGAACATAAAGGGGGGAACTTTTTAAGGATGTAATATGAAGGGGGAACTTTTCAAGGATGGAACATGAAGGGGAACTTATTAAGTGTGGAACATGAAGGGGGAACTTCTTAAGGATGGAACATGAATGGGGAACTTTAGTGTGAAATGTGAATGGGGAACTTATTAAGTGTGGAACATGAACAGGGAACTTTTTAATTATGGAACATGAAGGGGAACTTAATAAGGAAGGAACATGAAGGGGAACTTATTAATCGTGGAACATGAATGGGGACCTCATTAAGGATGGAACATGAACGTGGAAATTTTTAAGAATGAAACATGAAGGGGGAACTTATTAAGGATGGAGCATGAATGGGGAACTTTTTAAGGATGGAACATGAAGGGGGAACTTATTAAGTGTGGAACATGATCGGGGAACTTTTTAAGGATGAAACATGAAGGGGAACTTATTAAGGATCGAACATGAATGGGGAACTTTTTAAGGATGGAACATGAAGGGGAACTTCTTAATTGTGGAACATGAATAGGGAAATTTTAAAGGATGGAACATGAAGGGGAACTTATTAAGTGTGGAACATGAAGGGGAACTTTTTAAGGATGGAACTTGAAGGGGAACTTATTAAGGGTGGAACATAATGTGGAACCTTTTAAGGATGGAACATGTAGGGGAACTTATTAAGCATGTTACATGAAGGGAGAACTTCAGGATGGAACATGAAGGGGAAGATATTAAGTGTGGAACATGAACGGGGAACTTTCTAAGGATGGAACGTGTTGGGGAACTTATTAAGTGTGGAATATGAAGGGAAAAATTAAGGATGGAACATGAAGGAGAACTTATTAAGTGTGGAACTTTTTAAGGATGGAACATGAAGGGAAACATATTAAGTGTGGAACATAAAGGGGGAACTTTATAAGGATGGGACTTGAAGGGGAACTTATTAAGGGTGGAACATAACAGGGAACTTTTTAACAGTGGAACATGTAGGGGAATTTATTAAGCGTGGAGCATGAAGGGAGAACTCAAGGATGGAACATGAAGATAGAACTTAAGGATGGACCATGAAGGGGAACTTATTAAGTATGGAACATGAAGGGGAACTTTTTAAGGATGACATGAAGGGGAACTTATTAAGTGTGGAACATGAAGGGGGAACCTTTTAAGGATGGAACAAGAATGCAAACTTACTAAGGATGGAACAGAAGGGGGAACTTTTTAAGGATGGAACATAAAGGGGAACTTATTAAGGATGAAACATAAACGGGATTAAGGATGGAACATGAATGGGAACTTATTAAGGATGGAATGTGAATAGGAAACTTTTTAATGATGGAACATGAAGGGGAACTTTATAAAGTTGGAACATGAAGGTGGAACTTATTAAGGATGGAACATGAAGGGAAACTTATTAGTATGGAACATGAAGGGAGAACCTAAGGTTGAAACATGAAGGGGAACTTATTAAGTGTGGAACATGCTGGGGAACTTTTTAAGGATGGGACATGAAGGGGAACTCATTAAGAGTGGAACATGAATAGGGAACTTTTTTATGATGGAACATGAAAGGGGAACTTATTAAATGTGGAACATGAAGGGGGAACTATTTAAGGATAGAACATGAATGGGGAACTTATTAAGTATGGAACATGAAGGGGGATCTTTTTAAGGATGGAACATGAAGGGGAACTTATTAAGTATGGAACATGAAGGGGGAACTTTAAGAATGGAACGTGAAGAGGAACTTATTAAGGATGGAACATGAAGGGGGAACTTTTAAGATGGAACTTGAAGGGGAACTTATTAAGGGTGGAACATAATGTGGAACCTTTTAAGGATGGAACATGTAGGGGAACTTATTAAGCATGATACATGAAGGGAGAACTTAAGGATGGTACATGCAGGGGAACTTATTAAGTGTGGAACATGAAGGGGAGAGTTTTTAAGGATGGGGCATGAAAGGGAACTTATTAAGTGTGTAACATGAAGGAGGAACTTTTTAACGATGGAACATGAATATGGAACTTACTAAGTGTGGAACATGAAAGGGGAACTTTTTAGGGATGGAACATGAAGGGGAACTTAGTACAGATGGAACATGAAGGGAAACTTATTAAGGATGGAACATGAAGGGGAACTTATTAAGGATGGAACATGAAGGGGGAACTTTTTAAGGATAGAGCATGAAGGGGAACTTTTTAAGGATGGAACATGAAAGGGAAGTTATTAAGTGTGGAACATGAAGTGAGAACTTAAGGTTGGAACATAAAGGGGAACTTATTAAGTGTGGAACATGAAGGGGGAACTTTTTAAGGATGGAACATGAATGGGAACTTATTAAGGATGGAATATGAAGGGTAACTTTTTAAGGATGGAACATTAAGGGGAACCTAAGTGTGGAACTTGAAGGGAGAACTTAAGGTTGGAACATGAAGGGGAGCTTATTAAGTGTGGAACTTGAAGGGGAAACTTTTTAAGTATGGAACATGAATGGGAACTTATTAAGGATGGAACATGAAGGGGGAACTTTTTAAGGTTGGAACATGAAGGGGGAACTTTTTAAGGATGGGACATGAAGGGGAACTTATTAAGTGTGAAGCATGATGGGAGAACTTAAGGATGGAGAATGAAGGGGAAGTTATTAAGTGTGGAACATGAAGGGGGGAACCTTTCAAGGATGGGATATGAAGGGGAACTTCCTAAGGATGGAACATGAAGGGGAACTTATTAAGGATGGAGAATGAAGGAAACTTATTAAGGATGGAACATGAAGGGAAACTATTTAAGGATGGAACATGAATAGAAACTTATTAAGGATGGAGCATGAAGGGGAAACTTTTTAAGGGTGGGACATGAAGGGGAACTTATTAAGTGTGGTGCATGATGGGAGAACTTAAGGATGGAGCATGAAGGGGAAGTTATTAAGTGTGGAACATGAAGGGGGGAACCTTTTAAGGAAGGGACATGAAGGGGAACTTATTAATTGTGTAACATGAAGGGGAACTTATTAAGTGTGGAACATGAAGGGGAACTTTTAACAATGGAACATGAAGGGGAACTTATTAAGGATGGAACATGAAGGGGAACTTATTAAGGATGGAACATGAAGGGAACTTTTTAAGGATGGAACATGAAGGGGGATCTTTTTAAGGATGGAACTTGATGGGGGAACTTTTTAAGGATGGAACATGAAGGGGAACTTATTAAGGATGGAACATAACGGGGAACTTATTAAGGATGGAACATGAAGGGGAACTTATTAAGGGCGGAACATAAAGGGGAACTTTTTAAGGATGGAACATGAAGGGGATCTTGTTAAGGATGGAACATGAAGGTGGATCTTTTTAAGAATGGAACTTGATGGGGGAACTTTTTAAGGATGGAACATGAAGGGGAACTTATTAATTGTGGAACATGAAGGGGGAACTCTTTAAGGATGGGACATGAAGGGGAACTTATTAAGTGTGGAACATGAAGGGGGAACTTTTTTAGGATGGAACATGAAAGGGGAACTTATTAAGTGTGAAACATGAACTGGGAACTTTCTGAGGATGGAAAATGAATGGGGAACTTAATAAGTATGGAACATGAATGGGGAACTTTTTAAGGATGGAGCATGAAGGGGAACTTATTAAGTATGGAACATGAAGGGGGAACTTTTTACGGATGGAATGTGAAGGGTAACTTATTAAGTGTGGAACGTGAAGCGAGAACTTAAGGATGGTACATGAAGGGGGAACTTATTAAGTGTGGAACATGAAGGGGGAACTTTCTGAGGGTGGGACATGAATGGGAACTTATTAAGTGAGGAACATGAAGGGGAACTTACTAGGTGTGGAACATGAATGGAGAACGTATTAAGGGTGGAACATGAATAGGGAACTTATTAAGAGTGGAACATGAAGGGAACTTATTAAGTGTGGAACATGAAGGGGGAACTTTTTAAGGATGGAACATGTAGGGGAACTTATTAAGTGTGGAACATGAAGGGAGAACTTAATAATGGAACATGAAGGAGAGTTTATTAAGTGTGGAACATGAAGGGAGAACTTTTTAAGGATGGGACATGAAGGGGAACTTATTAAGCATGGAACATGAAGGGGCAACGTATTAAGGGTGGAACATGAATATTGAACTTATTAAGTGTGGAACATGAATAGGGAACTTTATTAAGTGTGGAACATGAATAGGGAACTTTTTAAGTATGGAACATGAATGGGGAACTTATTAAGGGTGGATCATGGAGGGGGAACTTATTAAGGGTGGAACATGAATGGGGAACTTATTAAGGGTGGATCATGGAGGGGGAACTTATTAAGGGTGGAACATGAAAGGGGAACTTATTAAGGGTGGAATATGAAGGGAGACCATTAAGGGTGGAACTAGAATGGGGAACTTATTAAGGGTGGAACATGAAAGGGGAACTTATATAGGGTGGAATATGAAGAGAGACCATTAAGGGTGGAACTTGAATGGGAACTTATTAAGGGTGGAACATGAAGGCTGTGGGTATAGTTATGGTATGGGTATGGGTATGTAATGGATATGGGTATGGATACAGATATTGTTATGGGTATGGGTAGGTACAGATATGGGAACTAGCAAATGCGAGCGATAGGAAGCATCTGCTAGCAAGATTTCCTGGTAGTAGTGAGGGCTGTAAGCAAAATGATGGGGACAGAGGGGACTGAAGCATCAAACTTGTGTAGATGTTGTTAATTCCGGTAGCAACAATTTTTGATATGTTCCACAAAATCCATCTCAGCTGATGCTCTCACGTGACATGTATAAAAATGATGACGTGACAAATGTAAAAACTCAACAAAAAGTTTGTTCGGCTTGCTAATGGTTAATCTTTATAGATCATTTTGTCTTATTTTGACAAATTAAAGACACAGAAATCCGAACAGGCTATCTACAAAGAATTTGTATGAAAGAAGAGAGAATGAAGAACATATTAATAAGTGAGCATAGTGTATGATGGAATGAAAATGACAGTTTATCTATGGAGATTATGGTTGACTTATTCAGATACATTTTCCTATCTTAAAATGTCTCTCTGCCAGCAGGTAATGCTAAATTTATTTTTTTTTATGCAAACCTAAGTATATGTGTAATTAAACAAAAATGCATATGTTATCTTTCACCATAATTGTTGTGCAGTTTTGAACTAAATTATTGTCCTGTTATCAGATCAGGATGCCGAAAACAATATAAGAGTGGTATCAGCACATGAAAACTGTAATGACTGTAAATTCAAAACACCACCACCGTAAATTTAGGATAGCATAGTATTATTAGGTGGTATAATAGACGCCATCACTTTCAAACAAGTATGATACAAAGGATTAAAGGCTTAATGTTCTGTCACTGCGCAGCTGCTTTGCTGCAAAACGTTTGATTTTACCAGGTCAAATGTTTATATAAAAATGACATCTAATTCTTCATGCAGTTACACTTGCAAAGGTCTGTACATCTTCACTGGGCTTTTTTGCAAGAATATCTTCCAGTACAGCCAGCAGCAGCTTTGCAGCTACACTTGACAAGTTCACTACATACTTCTGAAGTAGTTGGTAAAGTTGTCCACTGTGGAATCCAACAATAAGTGGTTGCATCCATTTGCCAGCCCCATCTTTCTGGAGTTGGTGTTTGCTGCTGACACTGATCGCTTGTTGTCCAGATTCCAGCTTGGTAGACACAATGCTTTGTGTGTTGCAGGAGGGCACCTTGTGTGGGAGGGATAGTGTCCATGGTTTTGTTTTGTTGGCGAAACATTTCACTGCGAGCCTCATTTACAGTCCCAAGTCCACTTGTCTTCTGGTACATGAGTACGGTGAAGCGCTCCAGAAGTTTGAAGTTCTCATCAGTGATGTCCACTTCTTTGAAGAGGTGACTGGCGATGTCATTGAAGGCCTTGGTCACATCAGGGAAAGGTTTCCAAGTCTCCCGGGCACGCCCTTTTCCCTTTCCAAGAAAGACTGATATTGTATCGCAGCATGTGAAGCTTTGGAAAACTGGCATGGCAGTTGACATTTCTTTGCCAAGAATTATGGCCAGAGCGTTGATATGAATGTAGGAAAAGCTCCTTCCTGTGCCAAACCCAACCCAAATGTTTAGCGTCGGGCATGTGTCTTGCAAGTGGTAAAACTTGCCAGTCAATATGATAATAACATCGTTGTTCACGGTGCGAACAAAGCAAGTCTTTGATTCTTATTGTAATGCATCTTGCACATGGAAGAGTATTCTGGTATCGGCCTCTTCATGGTTGTGGGCAGGTATGACGTTGTCACTTCCTCCGATGGCAACATTTTCTCTTTGTGTCACCACCACTGTTTTGCCAGGAGGAAATTCATTGCTTTCGATATTCTTGGTCAGAAATACAAAGAATTCCTCCTTGTTTTCTGCACCACGCAGGAAGTCCTGCCACTGTCCTGGGATTTTGTTCTTGCCAGACACTTACCTTCTCATGCCTTTTCCTCTCTTTTCTCTAGCAGAACCTTTGATAGTGTTTTTGAGATACCTGTCCCAAACAGTGTCAACCCTGTCTGCAGTGTGAAGCTGATGCTGCACATGAGGCAAGAACATGTTGGCAGCATAGTCCTCAAATGCCTTCATGCCACTAACAGGAACAAGGTGCACCACAGCTGCGCCGTCAAGCACCTTCACATCAAAAGTATCGGTAGATCTTTCTCACATGTTTTCTCAAAGATGAGAGTAGCTCAGGAGGAGCGTCAAGGACTATCATTTCTGAATGTTGCTCATCCTCATTGAGTTGTTCTAAGGCTTCTGCCAGCTCAGTTGTGTCATATGGCTGAACATCGTCCAGTAGGTGTGGAGCAGATGCCTGTACTGTCTTTGTTAAACATATAAGCAGATTAGATTTTTTTCCGAGATGAAGTTTTCCTCTGTCAGACAAATAAGGGGGGAATGGGTGGTTTTCATGGCTGAAAAATGAAGCCATAACAGAATGTCGCTGCAAATCCAAAATTATAAATCTTAGTTTGTTTTAGTCCAGTAGCTTATTGGATGACTCATTTCAAGTAATGAATCTCTTCGAAGAGCTTTTTTTCATTTGATTAATGTTGGTTGTAAAAGACACAACCAATAATTTGTCCCGCTGTCGCCAGGCCTTGTGATTTAAATCGTCTATTTCTCAGAAGCTATTGCTGTGCTACCTTGGAACATATCAAAATCTGCAAGTATAAAGTATGTAGACCACCTAAAAAAAATATGGTACTTTTGTCCAATCTGTCCCCATTTCATCAAAAAATGGGTCGTACAACCCTCACTATAGGTGGTAACGGAAGGTAAAAGGATTTATGATATAAATATTGCGCTCGCGCACGCCCACAGATGCTGTCGAAATTGGCTAATTGGTTCCTCAGGTGCTGGGAATCTCTTGCGCTGCGAGTATTGCCAGTCACCAAAATTGAGATTTACCCTACACAGTGAGCCCCTTATGAGTGTATGCATATTTATGATAGAAGAGGAGTGTGTCCCACACCATAATCGGGAAGGCTCTTGAAAAGCTGACCTTTCGAACATCTCGATATTGCCATAAATAGAGCCATATACAAATCTATTTCAGTAGCACTGGGTACTCTGATTATCTGCTATGCCATATGCTTGTTTGTTCAAGTAGCCACTTAACATTTTGGTAAGATTACCGTGAGGCAGTGTGATTTGTGACAGTATATAGGAAAATAAAATATATTTACATTTAAACTGTTTTTATCATATGCAAAACAACTCTTCCTCCCAATTTACCAAAAAAGTTATATGTTATTCCTCAGAGATTTAGCTGTAATTCACAAAGTATTATAGGTAAATTATAGAAAATTTTTTAAAATTTGAACAATTTGTCAAGGATTATATACATATAAAGAAGTATTTCATATGAATAACAATTTGTCAAGGATTATATACATATAAAGAAGTATTTCATATGAATAATAACTGTATTATTCGGTCAAAATGGAATGCTACCTCAAAATCCGTCATTTCCATCTTCACTAAACAAAATCAAATAACACACCAATTATCGGTCAAGTCAACTGTGATATGATGTATAATGTTATATATTTGTATCGTGGCACATAATAACAAGAAACAAATAAAAAATAAGATGCACACAAATATACATATATAATATATATATATATATATATATATATATATATATATATATATATATATATATATATAGTGTTTTATATATCTTATTATATATTACACTGTAGTATTACAGGAAAAGACATTTTTATGGGCCTTCTTATTTTATATTATATATATATTATAGAAAAAGACATTCATATATATATATATATATATATATATATATATATATATATATATATATATATATATATATATATATATATATTAGTTTGCATGACAACAAATAGTACATCAATTATTAAATATCTGTGGTTGGAGAAACTAAGCATTATCATCATCCATGTCCATATGCTTACGCACACACATGCTAATGTACCCACGGCATGAACAAGCTACATCACATTCCATTTGCTTATGACTACAAGGGCAGTGCTTCACGCACATCCGTTTGCAGTTGCAAAATAGTGTGCTTTGCATTGATGATGGTAGTGAATCTTTTGTCATCACTACAGGATGTACTGCACCACTCGGTGGGTGGGTCTGCATGGATTTTACCCAAACACATGTTTGGAAGATGGTCCTTAAAACATGTTGGCGAAAGGCATCATCTGTAGGTGATAATAATTGTATGTTCTTCTTCTTAGCATATAGGTGATGTCTAAGTGCATTGAGATTGCTAAATTCCTGTGGATGGTAGGCAGCAATAGTAGCTGACTTTGTCACTGTAATTATTTGGTCAATTAAAGAAGTACTGATGTTATCGTTTTCCAACTGGGAGCAGATTCTTGCTAGGTCAGCGTTATGAATATATGTCGCAGCATAGAAAGTTTTCTTGCTTTTACCATAAAAGAAGCTGTACTGTAGTATCACACCCACTTAGGGCATGTACTAAGGGAAGCATCTTTGCCTCGTCAGCATCTATGACCTCAATGATCTGATGAATAGGGATGAAATAGTCTTTTGTTTGCATGTATAACTCCTCCAGGCCTCTTGCTGCTAAGTAATCATATACATATACACTTACCACCGCAATGTCAGTGTCAGATGCCTTAATTACAACTCTTGAACATCCCACATGGATACAGGTTGCTATAGACATGAATAAACGGGTGTCAGCTTCTTCTTGTGTGGATGATACCAACTTCACGATGCCATCATCCTTGTCCTTTTCTTTAAGACTTGTATTTCTGTTTCACACTATTCTAACCTCTTGCCTATTTTCAAACCCACCAATCAAGACTACAGTTACACCATCTGGAATGATATGGGCCAGATTTGACCGCTGTTCATACAAAAATTGTAACGAATGAGCTTTACTTTTGTCACTTGCGAGAATGCTATCCCGATTTCTTATGACATGGCTACTACTGATACTATACTCCATTTGTGAATGTCCTTGTCTATCCCAACATCCACTGGCATCTTTCAAACTGATTCCACTTTCCATGTTCCCATCATACCTCTCTGCTACCATGTGTATTTCACTATAACTTGTTCCTTCCTCACAACAGCACTAAGGATACGGCAGGCATGTGTATCGCCTTGCTCATTGTTGAATGGGTTATATGAGCGTACCAGTGCCATAGCATCCACGACAATGCCAGACTTGCTCTTCCATTCTGCTATATCTGGAGGCCACTCAGTCAGTCTGCACTTTTTTTTCAACATTCCTAAAAGTGATGATTTATTCCCTGTTCTTAGTACAATCCTGTCACATGATGAGTTCATAGAGGCAGCAGATGGAGGGTAGTTGTGCAATTCATGGTTCAAAACTTCCTTCAGTTCCATAGAGTGACCATCTCTTTCTAGTTCCATCACCATTCGTTTCAAGTACACTGTCTCATTTACAAGTTCATTTACCTTCCTCTTTTGCGTTATTGGCTTGTTGCACGGTGTTATAGCTTTGAATTTGTGAAGATTAAATTTCTTTACTTTACCATTACTCATAAACTCAGCTAATGCCTTTTTTCCATGTTTTTTTAACTCGAGTAAATCATTACTGATTTGTTCTGTTGCCACACTGCCATCAGCTATGGAGACAAGATGCTTTTTGCCATATACAAATGGGTTAATAATCTGGCCACTCTCAATGGCTGATATAATGTGATCATGTGAGTTACATTGTCTTTTCTTTGTTGCACTGCTGCCTTCATAATGAAACTCATCTTGGGTATGCATATGTGCCATCACCCTAATTGAAGTTCATATTGCAGCTGAAAATGGTAGAGTCTTAAACCACCTGGATTTGTGCATTCTTGTTCATTGTTATTCCCTTTAATCCTGCTTGACCAGACCTACCATTTGCATCACAATTCTGTAAACATTCCAGTGCCATATCTGTCCAGATTGCATTAAATTCTCCAGAAGATCGCTTCACAGTAAAGTATCCACGTTCAAATGCCTCATTAATTTCAGGAGCCTCAGTTTGAAGATTGCTCATTTCATGTAGATAACACATTACTGCTTTAATATATTTGGTATGATCAGCAGCTGCTATATGCTCAGCTATTTCTACAGTTGTTGATAAGTGCTCCTGCCATTCACCACTCCTCTCTGCATGAATGTATGACAGTAGGATTTCTATCATATGTTAGTAGTTACACCAAAACTGGTAGGTCTTGCTGTACTTTTTACAAGATTCAAACTGGTCTATAAAAATTTGAAAATGTGGTAGAAGTTTTTGAAGTTTGTGCACTGTTTGCATTATGGGAGTACCCTCTTTTAGTTCCCTTCCCAGTGAGGACATTAATTCAGACATTTCTACCATTACATCCATGCTGATTCCTTCTTCAAGCGCCCAGTGTTCAAATGCATCAAACCTAAGGGCTTCCAGCGCCTCATACACAAGCATGTGGGCGTTAGTTGCTTGATAGTAACCATTACTAGAGAGGACTTTTTCTGCTGTGCCATCTTTCAGTACATTGCTGAAGACAAACAGTTCTTTCAAACCTGAACCATACATAAGCTTTTCAATTGCTCGTAGATAGTTTGTTAAAAAATGGAAGCCCCCTAGCCTGAGAATCAGGTTTTCATATTCATCTGGTGCATTTTTGCGGAGTGCGTAAGTAATCTCGTAAATGCATTCATCTTGGGTAAATAGCAGTATGTGTCATCCCCAACTTTTTGCTGTAACCTATTAGCAAGTAGGTCTAATATGGTCACAGCGTTAAAAAGTTATGAATAAGAATACTCACCATCAGATGAAGCAACAAAATCTGTGCTTGTCACTCGTAAACAGTTGGCAGGAAATTTTAGTTATGAGAGAAAACTGTATTATTTAAAGGCATACTATACTATTTATAGTGCTTTATGTAAGTTGGTGCTACATGAATATTTTTGAGGTTGGGCCAAGTTTTATGGAAATATCAAACTTTACCCATAGCTTAGAATAAATTTTTTTTTATATAATTTCCAGTAAATTTAGCAAATTTGGGTAAATTTTCCTTATCTTAGCTATGATATTTTATGAATTGTAGTTTAATTATTTAACCATGATGTAGGGATTTTTCGGTAAGTTTTCCCAAAGTCATCATTTGTTTCATTTAAAAAATGGTCCAAAGGCCTATAGGTGTAATTGTTTGGTATATCATTTCCATCTTTATTGTGTCAAGGTCATTTTACCAGAATATTACGTGAATGTATAAACAAACAATCATATGGCATAACATTTGATGAAAGTGGCCAACGCGAATAAGATAGATTAATCTAGAGAGCTATTTATGGCAATATTTAGATGTTCGAAAGGCCAGATTTTTAAGAGCCGTCCCGATTATGGTGTGCTATACATTGATCTGTCTTATAAATGCATCAAAACGTAAGAGGCTCACCGTGTAGGGTAAATCCCTTGTTTTAACAGATGGAGGCTTTTGTCTCCTAGACTAATATGTATTTCACTGGTCAGTAGAAATGAAATGTATTACTATTATCTACTTCAATCAGATTTGAACTGAATTTAACAAAGAAAGATTAATCTTCCATATGCGGTAGCCGAAATTTTTTTGTGCTTGGGCAACCTGTTTTATTGACTCGAGGATATGAATGACATATAACCGTGAAACTTTCTATTTACATCCATGTTGCATAATAAAGTTAGACTATTCAGAAGTGTCTCATTGCTGTACACAAATGGACAAGGTCAGCTATGCATTTAGAAATTAATGTCTGTGGACTTGAAAAGAGACTGGAAATCAAATTCAGCGTGCATTGTCCTCTTTTTCACCAGATGGAAGTTCATAGCGTTTCTCGGAAAGAAAATGTACTTCCTACTGCTCATTCTTCTGCTGCGCCACAGCTCCCTGTTTTGGCGTGACCTTCGAAGCTGCGCTTCCAGGAATTTTGACGCTCTTCTCACACGAGTTGAATTGTTTCATTGTTCCACGAATTTCCATCGGTGGAAGCACTGAGCCCGATTGTCATCCTCCAGCGTTTTCTTTTCTTGGAATTGGTCATTCTGCGATTCATCGTAGCACCCGTCGTATTTTCGTCATGTTTTTAACTTCCTTCTGTGTGTTTTTGTGTTTTGCCTCTCTTACACTTTACTCAACTGCCGCGTTTGTCACTGAATTAGAATACTTATTGAACATTAGATTCCACGGCTAACGGAACTTTTATATGATTAAGTTAGAATTTCTCTCTCTCTCTCTCTCTCTCTTCTCTCTCTCTCTCTCTCTCTCTCTCTCGTTGATCCTGTTATCCCCTAAGTAGTCCCTGATGAGTCTGAAAATTCAGTTCTAATTACGGTGGCGGAGTGTTAAGTGAATTTCAAAGCCGTTGAAGTCAAGCTCTTTGGAAGCGTTTGAAAGGGTTGGTCTTTATTGGCTGCACCAAGTATTTGGATTGGCTTTACGTCACCCGCCCTGACCCAAGGATTTTTTGTTTTTTGTTTTGTGACAAACTAAGGTGTCTAACATTCTTTGCCTTTGTGTCCGTTCTTCCTACGTCATTTCTCCAAGCATTTATTAATTTGTTATTGGTGGGGGCCGGGGCGGGGGTGGGGATGCGTATTTAAGGCATTATTCTTGTCATTTGATGTTCGAGAAGAAATTGATCGCAGTGGCTGCGTTTAGTGTGGATGTTTGTGAGAGTATGGCTCAGTGTTCCCGAAACGTGGGAATGTGGCCATCGGTGTGGAAGTTGTGATGCACAAGATGATCATGTGCAGAAATGGCGTCTGCATTTTACGGTCTGCCACACCAAGTGTGGAAAATTTTTCCACACTCTTTTTAGGGGTTTATTGTGGTCAGATATATTCTTATATTACGTAATTCATTTACCTATATTCTCGGTCATTTGCATATTTTTATATATATGTGTGTGTGTTTATATAATAATGACTGAATAAAGAGCCATCAAAGAATGGTTGTTGATGCCGAATCATGAAGCAGCAGAAGTCGATCGAGCGATGTCTTGATTGACACGCCGAGTGCAGACTACAACAGAGTGACAGCAGCTTTAGATTTCCATCTAATTAAGGTAACTTAAATATGTTTAAACTTGTTTTAATAAATGTAAAAAGTGATTGTGTTTAACTTGATAAGGGAAGTTTACGGGAAATGATCTTTAGACTGTGAAGGAAGGCATATATCATTTGATATACGTTACATTTTACCGATGGTTGAATGAATTTAAAATTTAGGCGAGCTTGGAAGCCATGGTGTGGAAATGTGGCAACACTGGTATGGCTGTTAGAGAGCCGTGTCCAGTGTGAAATTTGAAGTCGCTGGATACCTCGTTTCTTAAAGTTTCTTAGGTTTCATACATGAAAGTTAGTCTCTCTCCCTTAATTTCTGCACACTAGTAGCAGTGGAGTATTCCAGGTTGAACTCAGGATGGCTATGAGGGGTCGCAATGAAAGTGATTAAAGCCTATGTTCTGATCAAGGTGACGTAACAAAAAAGAAAGGTATAGAAAAGAATTTATAAGAATTACCATCTTGTTTGGTTAGAGGTGACATTCATTAATGGCAGAGTAGGTCATTAATGACGAGGGTATTTGTTGTTTAGCTTTTTACTGCTAATGTATTTCGTTCATTTAGTTCTTTATTGTATAGTATGCATTAACTGTCTACGAATCTTTTTACGGGACTTGACATTATATTCCTTTATATTCATATTGATTATATTTATTTTTATCATTGGTAGCTTTTTCCTCGATCTAAAATGCATAAAGTCTTCGGGTTTTCATGAAGACAAGCTAGACATAGTGCAGAAATGGAGTAGTTTTTAAAATAATGAAAAGAGCATAATCATAGATTACACATAATTGCCTTATAATTGAATGATGCATTATAATGAATTGATTTATTGACTGATTCAGCGTTCTTTTGGAATCGTGACGAGGTTTTATAATAGCATACGTACTGTATGTAGCCGAAGCTTTGCAAGATGTGAGAGCATCCGTCCAGAAAAAGGTTGCTTTTGGTAGGAAGAAACTATTCACAGAAATGTATTATTGTTAGGTGTAAACTTGGTCTCATGTGTGTTGTCCTGATTGTGGTTATAAGTGCTGATACAAGTTAGTTAATATTAATTGCTATTTTTTTATATTCTGTGGTATTGATGAAATCTTTGTCCCATGTTAGTCTTAGTCTTTCTTCTGTAGTAATGAACCCGTAGGGGGTTAGTGCCGTCAGTGCACCTCATGCGATGCACTGTAGGCATTACTTAAGGTTCTTTGCAGCGTGCCTTCGGCCCCTAGCTGCAACCCCTTTCGTTCCTTTTACTGTACCTCCCTTCATATTCTCTTTCTTCCATCTTACTTTCGACCCTCTCCTAACAATTGAATCACTGTGCAACTGCGAGGTTTTCCTCCTGTTACACCTTTCAAACCTTTTACTGTCAATTTCCGTTTCAGCGCTGAATGACCTCAGAGGTCCCAGTGCTCGGCATTTGGCCTAAATTCTATAACCAATTCAGTTACGAAGTGATAATACACCAGAGAGTTGTAGTCCCACAGATGACCTACGCAGCTTAGCAGTGTTTTGCATTGAAGGATCGAGATCCGTCGATTCTTTCTGACTGAAAGTTCCGACTGCTTCAGCTCGTAGTTACGCGAAATAAGCTTTCATGGCAGGAGGATTTCCTTCTGGGAGCTTTACGGTAGTGAGAGCAACTCTCATGTAAAACCGTTTGTAGGTAACGGAACCATGAGCGTGCTCTCAGTGGGTCATGATACTTCTATGTTTATCACTCACGCAGTTAAAGAATTGGGTACTTGCTGTTCTTGGTAACGGTCATATTTATGGTACTGACGTCAGTCCCTCAGTTGAAGCATACAGTATAGTCGGCATGAATTTCGTTTGTAATTAAATAGTATATAATTTTTAAAGTGTCCTCTTCTCAAAAGTATATAATTTTTAAAGTGTCCGCTTCTCAAAAGCCTCGACGCAATTTTTCAGCATGTGATGAATCTGAAGATACTTGGGGAATTAACTTCTAATTTTTCCAAGAGAGAGTAACTGACGTTCAGAGAAGGAGTTGTAAGATTTGTGTTCGAACCATTTACCATACACACGGAAGGTAGTTTTAAAAAATAACTGTCATATTATATTAGGTCATTTTTTTAGAATAAATAAGTAAAAAATGCACCGAAGTGTCTTCGGCGCAATCGGGGTTCCTGTACAGCGTATTATGCTGTATGAAACTCTCAGCCACAGCCCATGAAACTCTCAACCGGCCGTGGTGGCCTGTGTTGTTGCGGTGCCAGAAGCACGATCATGGCTGACTTTAACTTTAAATAAAATAAAAACTACTGAGGCTAGGTGGCTGCAATTTGGTACGTTTGATGATTGGAGGGTGGACGACCAACATACCAATTTGCAGCCCTCTAGCCTCACTAGTTTTTAAGGTCTGAGGGCGGACAGAAAAAGTGCGGACGGACAGACAAAGCCATCTCAATAGTTTTCTTTTACAGAAAACTAAAAAGTGACTGCTATTTTCTCTGCATTCTTAAACGGTTTACATGCTCTTGATTGAATGGATTTTGGAATGCGTGGGGTTTGTTGTCGAAAATATCATGTTGCGGGGAGACAAATATAGAGCTGTCGGTTCGAGGAGCGCCTTCAGTGACTTAGCAGATACTGGTAACTGCTTGCCGTTGACGTTTTCATGAAGAGTAGAAAATGGCGCTTTTTTCTGAAAAGTTTAAAATCCTCACAAAAGAATCGACTACCAAGGAGTTGAGGATAGCGACTCTTCAATTTCTTCAACAAAGAAAATCAGCCTTGATACTGTATTTACGTTAAGGGATTTTAACATAATATTTTTGTTCGTGCTTTTACTTTGTTTTTTAGTTGTTCTGTTCTTTTGCTCGTATATTGTTTGTTAATTTTTGGATACTGTATTTATTTGTTCTTCGTTTAGATGTCAATTTTCTCTCTACTTCTGTAAGATTTTCAGATTGTTTTATTACTTGATGCAGTACATACTTTTATACCATTTTTTTTTTTTTTTTATGTGCGCCCCTCTATTTGGAGCTAGAAGATGGACGGCGAGCGAGTCGCAGCGTTGCAGCAATAAAAATGTTTTCGTTACTTGACGCGTTTGTCTTGTTTTGTTGAGATTTTCTGAAGAGTTTTCGATGTAGACTGTGATTGAGATTTTGTTTTTAATGCAAGATTTTGAAGAGCTTGTCTTTTTGGCCTGTAAGGAACAAGAAGAAAAAAGGAGCATTAATGAGTTGTCTTTCCAGAGTTGTGAATCTTCATCCCGTAGAACAATTGTACTTCGAGTTACGTTACTCTTAGGGGATCTGTCAGGCAGAAAAAATTTTTTGTTTTTATTCTTAAAATTTTTGGAGTAGTGAGTAGATTTTACTTTCGTATGGTAGACGTAGATGTAGCACTTATCTACATCTCACGGAACTTTAGCTTTTATGTAAAGATCAGAATGCCAACGTTAATTTTCCTTCGCGTCTCGCAGCGTTACTGGATCTGGAGACAACCAGGTTTCTCTGCCTTCCTGACGAAGTAGTTGTTGTGCATCGCTTTCTTTGCGCCGTTTCGAGTCATCTTTGTACTCACACTTTCCAGCCGTGACGTTTGAACGGCGTTACTGGGGCTGAGACCAACAACAAGTGTTATCTGACCATGTCAAGCCTTCTTTACCTGTATCCAACAAAATCGTGGCTACGCATCCATACACGTGTACGAAATGCGTTACAAATTAAAACGTAACTATCACATATTCCTATTAAAGATTTTTCAGGTATTATTTGTTCATAGAAAATTACACCTCGTCTGCCGAAACCATGTCTGGTCAGTACTAAGCTTCGAGGAACCTGAGGATCGAAAGTATTTTCAAGTGTGAAAACGTAAATAGAGAATAAGGAAATAATTACCTGAGATGCTGTTTATTGTTTGTGAACTAATCGGAGTTGTTAATCTTCATCTTGGATTGCAAGTTATTCAGTTACAGAACATAACCTGCTCTTGTAAAATTTGGTAGCTTAGCGGATTATTATTGCTTAAACTTAATCTCTTCAACAAAATTATATTGTTGAAACCGAGTCTCTTGCTCAGGATAATGAAAGCAAGCCAGATGTAATGTTTCTTTTTGACTCCGTATATCATGAGTGTTGCGAAGAAGACAACGTTATCGGAGTTAAAGTGGCCCCAGATACTTCGCTTAGTCACTGAATCATTTTTGTTGCACAAGAAGGTCACTATAATTATTATTGTCATTCAAGATGAACAGACGCATTGAGGAATTTTAAAAGATCATTAACCTGCTAATCATGGTTTCGTAAAATATTAAAACTAAGCAGGAATGGACGTCAGATAAAATTGGCCTTGGTGCATGGCTATTGATAATAGTGAATACATTCATCTACGCTTCAATAATCATCATTATCATCATCATCGCCTCCAAACACCATTCCTTAGCAAAGACCATCAAGTGGTGATGAAGAACCATAAAGATATGGAAGAAAAATTAAGTATGGCATTGATTAACGATTGGGAGGCCACCTGAATAATCCCTCACTCGTGGCTGTTGAGAGCTTAAAGGTATTTGGAGCTGCATACAACTTAGTTACCATATTTTTCAGCAAGATGCGCCATTGGAAGACAGCTGTAACAGCATCAGGAACCAACACTGGCAGATAAAATATCATAAGAGGAATCTTCCAAGGAGGTTCACTATTACCACTGCTATTCATAGTCTCCATAATACTAATGTCAGTAGCCCTCAGGGAGCCTAAGATATCTACCAACTTGGAAGACTGGGTACAATCATTAATCACCTAAGGTTCATGAATGACGGGTAAAAGGTGTCAAGAGCTTGGATTTCCTTGTAACAGCAGTCCAGATCATAATTGAAGGTATAAAAAAAGGAGTTATCACTGACATGTATGCATTTGTAAATGTAGTAAATAGAAAGACTGTTAAGAGCAAAGGCATCCTATTCCATGATGAGAAAGTCATCAAGAATATAGGAGAGACTTGATACATATATGTAACTATGGACTGTGGAACAGCCTCCCTCCCTAATGAGGATGTCGTGCAATTGGAACTTCAAAAGTTCAAGCGAAGATGCGATGCATTACTACCCTAACGCTATTCGTCTTGCATTTTAATGCATTTTTATCTATATATTAAGTTATTTTTTCTTTTTAATGAATGAAATTTCTTCTATCTGTATTTCCCTTTGCCTTCTCTTACATCCTAATGAGCACCATATTCTTTGGAAACTTGAATTTCAAGTCAGTGGCCCCCGTGGGCTTGTTCCGTATGAATAGGGTTCATCTTCTGAATAATAATAATAATAATAATAATAATATAATAATAATAATAATGTGAGAATCCTAGAGCCTTACAGTATCAAAACAAGAAATGAAAGTAAGCAGCAAAATGGAATACTCTTCCGGAATTAAGACAAAACTCTAATTCAAGGTCGGTGGTGAGAATATTTTGAAGGTAACCAATACATGGGGTGTACCAATAGAAATATACTGTGTAGGAATAGTAGGCTGGACAGATGAAGACCTAGAAAACAAGGACAGAAAACAAGAAAATTGCTGTCTTTCAATAAGACACCATATCCAAGAACAAATATAACAAGGCTCTAGTTTTAAAGAAGAAAAGACGGAAGAGGATTGGAAAATATGGAGGACGGCATCGACATTAGAAGCAGAACAATAGATGTGTTGGTTGATAACAGCTTGGAGTGAAAAACTCATCTCTGTTGATGAAGAGCCAGACAAGTATAAAGAAAGGACGACAAGCCAAAAGAAAGAGAAATGAGAAACAAATCTAATGCAAGTACCAGAGCAGACTCAGATGTAGCTGGAGATTGGAGTTGACAGTGGCTGATTGGGGTGAAACTCAGAAAGGAAGCTGATGGCATGTTGATGGCAGCACAACACCAATCACTGTCCAAATATTAGTATCGTATATGTGCAGAAACTGTGAATAGAATATGGAGACCATCAACTAAATCATGAGTAAATACCTAATATTGACTTCAAATGAGTGCAAAAGAAGGTGTGATAAAAACACCAAGCCCTTGCCTTGGATGATTTGGAAAGGAAATAGCCTGCCATGTACTGACAAATGGTACATATGTATACCAGAAAGAGTGATGGAAGATAAAAAAAAAATCAGGGTACGCTGTGACTATGATGTACAGACTGGCCATGTGATAGTTATGACAACCAGACCTAATCCTGGTAAATAAAAAGACCTGTAAGTAATTCTGATAGATATAGCCATACAATTGGACACAAGTTAAAGATAAAAGCGGAGAAAAGGTAGGTCTAAAGATGGAAATAGGGAGACTATGGCAAGGCTAAAGTGGAGCTCTAAGAAAAATCTTACGTCTGTAGAAACCTGAAGGGGGATTGGATGCACAAACACAAACCCTGACTAGGGCTTGCTCCAGAAGGGCGTACTACTTACTGCCAGGAGGAAGGATAATTAAAGGTGTTGGAATCCTAAATATAATAGGGTAATGCTGTCTGATCCTACGTAGGCAGGTTGTAGCCTGGAGATACCAACCTAACAAGGCTGTGAATAATAATAATATATATTAATAATAATTTGTAGTCATTACTTTTGTACAGTTTGTGCCAAAATACCCATGTCTTGCCCTGTTTGTATTTTCATTTTTCCATTCAGATTCCTGCTTCCACCATTATGTTCATATCTTGCTCATTCTACATAATATGTATCTGTATAACACCCTTACAGTATATTTGTAGGTTTGTCAGTTTTGACACATGTCCACATGACCCCATACATTCTTAGAAGGGTCAAGTCCGGTAACACTTTTGTTCAACTCTCAAGTCCTGGAACACTTTTGTTCAGCTCGCTACTCCAATATCCGTAAGTAGAAATCTTCACTTGCGATCCGTTAGCCCTTTTTGTGTGGGTGCAGGAGTAGGACTAGTTCTTTGGCCTGAGACACATGGCACTTGTTGAAGCGGCAGACGGCCATAAGCCTATTATTAATCAACAGGTAGACTACACCTTTCTGTTACGTCTGGCAGGTGTGGAGAGAATACAGGGGAAAGAGGTGTGGCATCATAAAAATTTCATTTGCCATTCTTGTTTGGGAACCCTGTATGGTCAGTTTTAGCAGTCTCCCAGGCTTATAGTCAAGTTCAACCCTACCAGTTTTATTCCTTCCATTTTATTCGTGGGTGGTGCTACACACAATTAATTCAAGAATTACTTAATGCTTGTTATAGACCGGCACCAACACTATTTCGAAAGAAAATATCCTTAAAGCCCTAGCAATCGTTGTACCTTCAATTTGTGGCAGTTATAACATTGATTAACAAATTCTTATAAAGGCAAGTAAAAATCCCACCTGTCACCAGAAGTTATGCCTCCGAAGCCATCCCATAAATAACCTTTTAAAACAAACTCCCACTTATCATGGCATATTCCCACTCTGAGTTTTTTGTAGGCACTTGTGAAAATATAGTGAATTTTTAGTAGAAAAAACATGCCATTCTTCTCCTTGTTCAAAGATAAATGTTATGTTGTCTTGTCAAAGATGAATCTCTTGAAGCTCCTAACAACTAAACTTGTGAGAAAAAGCGTAAAAGAGTTTGCATCCAGTCTGCAGGAAGCAAAAGTAAGAATATGTTTGGGTAAAAATGTGATGTAAACCCCAAGTGCTCTTTCGCATTTCTTTGTCTTTGAAATATGAAACCCTTTTACTGTTTGATTGATGCAACTTAATGGTTATTTTTTTGGTAAAATGGAAGGTAATAAAGTTCCCAACTTCCCGTATGCTTGTCTGAAGTCGGAGTTTCTGGTACTTAATGTCTGATTTCCTTGGGGGTGATATTTTTTTATACCGCAAAGTGAGTTTTTTCATTCCGTCTTCTAGTAATTTTTTTTCATATTGTCTTCTGTTGTACATGAACAGTTTTTATGTATTTTTAAAGGAACATTAGATTCCTTATGCAAATTTAATTTCGTGAAGAATTAGAGTCGAGATTAGTAAATGTTTAACACCGAGTCTGACGTCAATATTTTTCAGTGGGAGGCCCTTTGAAATTTCATGACCAGAAGGTCAGAGGTTTAATCATTCAAACGCAGGTACGGTTTAGTTGTTGAATTTATGTTATTCAGGAAAGCATTCCGTATATAATTTCTATTCACCTTTCGTTCATGTTTTTATCTCATATCATAGGTGTGGATGCAATACCTCCTAGTGACGCATTATTGTTATTAATATGCCTTTTCTATCTGTGCCTTTGACCTTAGTTTCGTGATGGCTTGGTCTAAATCTGTCGATTTCTAGTGCTTACGTTTAACATTTACGTTTAACATTTCGATCTGCAACTGACTTATTTGGGTGCTCTTTATTCCGTCCGTCAACTTCAAATATGGGAACACGCCTTTTCATAGTATCCTTAAAAGCCACATGTTGCAAATCAAGGAGAATTGATTCAGCATATGTCTGGGTTAATCTGATGAATAGAAATGATTGACTGTGTACCGCACTTTTTCTGTACTTTACTGTAATAGTGAAATTCAGTGCAATATATTCAAAGTCGTTCTAAAAACTACTGCTGAAAACTCGGCATTGCAATACCAGACCCGGTTTGACATTGGGAGTGAAAGCGTGATTTGTAAAAGTGAGATTGTTTTAAAAGTGAGATTGGTTTGTAGTATAGAATGGAAACACCTTAAAGATAAAAGTAGAAGATAATATTGATTAAGATTCCTTCAAATCCTTTAAGTTAGAATTAAAGCAACATGTTATATTTCACGGAATTAAACCAGACTGGAAGTTATAAGCGACCCATCCTCATTTGATGTCTGGAGCTCGTCCTGTATAACCTTTGATTTAAAGAGAACCTTATGCTTCTTAGACTTGGGGGTTAGTTTTTAAAAATGAGGCTCTTCAACACCTAGACTGAGGATCTACAGCGAAATTAAATCCAGTATAGAATAGTGAAACTGGTGATATCTGATTTCTTCCTCTCGACCTTTTTCTTATATTAAGAGGCAGTCTTAGGAACGGCATCTTCTCCCACGTTATATTGGAAGCTGTTGCTTGGGAGAACCTTTTCTGCCGTGCAGGACGATCTCTCCCCTTCCTTGAAAAAAGTCATAAGCTTTTTGATTACTGACGTGAAGAATATCCCTCAGAGGAGTCCACGGCAGATCAGTCTAGTGTCCTCCGAAGGTTTTTATTAAGGCCTTGCTATAAGAGTCGGGTCTCGGTTTTATTCTAGCTAAAAGCTCTGTTACTTTTTTTTTTTAGATATTGTTGGATAACAACCACATTTTTCTTATAAATTAGGTTTCTTATAAATCAGATTTGTCGGTCAGTTAGATGCGCAGGGGTTCCGCCAACGGTAGATGAAGTGGAGTGTTGAATATGAATTTCTTATATAATTATATGAGTTTCACATTCAGTTTAGCTCAGCTTTGTTAGAAAATAATGATGACAGTGCTTGGATACTGCCTGGTTCCCACAGCGATTTCTGCACTTGATAGATCCTCATAGTTGATGACAGATTACTTTGAGCTGGTCCAGATCCCGTGGATTTGGATGTGCGACATGATGAGATGATCTCTCTCTCTTATATATATATATATATATATATATATATATATATATATATATATATATATATATATATATATATATATATATATATATATATATATATATATATATATATATATATATTTATTTATATATTAATTAATTTTATCACATCACCGTGATTCATATACAAGCTTACTTGATGGCCGTGTGGTTTAATGCGTGTCACTGTAGCCCTGAGTTCTTGTCTTCCGTGGTTCGAGCCCACGAGACGACGAACTTATTATCAGCTAAAAAAATTCCCCTCGGGGTAACATATCTGAAAATATATCATTTCCGAGGTAGAGCGAATTGGATATTAAAGGACACTTGTAGCTTAATGCATATATATATATATATATATATATATATATATATATATATATATATATATATATATTTATATTTATATATTTATATATATATATATATATATATATATATATATATATATATATATATGTATATATATAATATATGTATATATATATATATATGTATATGTATATATATATATATATATATATATATATATATATATATATATATATATATATAAACTGTAGGAGGGAATTCTTCCTTGCTTGCTTGATGTGTGTTATTCTTTGCACTCACTCACCTTATCGTGCTTAGGTGTCAGCTATCTTGTAAATACAAGATGTTATAAAGTCTTGGTTGCAAAATGAAATATAAGTTTCCCTACATACATTTATTTCTTGTCTTAAAACTCTTATAAAACTTTCCACCTTTAATTGGGTAGTAGTAACCGAGTTTTTATCTTAAAAGGTACATTGTAAAATCTTATAAGTCAATAAACTTGGACTTAGAATTCTTACTTAGTCAATGGACGCTTAGAAAATTTATATACAAGCTCACAAATCACTTGGGGCCCTTATGCGGTCACTTCCACACACCTTTAACACTCCCTCTTCAGTGCCTTTTCTTCAACTGTCTCTGCTTCTAGTGTCTTCGTATATATGGGTATCATTTGATCCCAAATTTGGTATAAATTTTCTCAAGTTTCGTCATTTTGGGCTCTCTTTTTTTCATTAATGTTTCACGTTCTCTTTTCCTACAAATTTCGTTTAACGGTTGTTATCGAGTTAATTTAATGGTGCGAAGAGGTCATCGGGCGAGGTCAGGATTTCAATTAGTTCTTTGCCCTGTGCTGCATGAGATAAACAACATTATTCGTATGGGCAAAGGTCGGTTGGTCCCAGTCTCTGGGATTCATTCAGTTTGTTGTCACCCCTTTTCTGTTTTTCTCTCTGCCATTATCGGTAATTTTCTGCATGCCCTTGTGCGTGTATTAAGATATTTAGTTTATTCTATTACAGACTCGATTCCATATTTATGTACATATATATGTATGTATATGTATTTGTATATATATATATGTATATATATATATATATATATATATATATATATATATATATATATATATATATATATATATATATATATATATATATCATACAGTATATCTACATATATATAATGTATATATTGTCACAAATGTAAGTCACCTCGCCCGCTAAGAATGCCATGAGGCACCATGTAAACTTAATTTACTTTTATTCAGTTGAAACAAGGGTAATTGTATTAATAACACCACTGACTAACAAGAGGCTGTGGGAAAATCTCTCGTTCCTCACCCCTTAAAATAATCTCTTAATCCTCTTCCTTGACCTAGTGACTGCTCGAGCCTTTCTTCCAGGTACTGCCTTTAGGAGGCCAAATCCCCGCTAGAGGCACAGACAAGCCGGCGAATTAGATTAACTCCAAAAGAGAAAGCGCCAGGGCCATAACAACAGAATCACCACATGGCCAGGGCCTACCACATGGTCCAAAAGCATAGAAAATAGACTGCAAGTTTGGCAGACACTGCCATCTGGAAGGAGGAGAATCATAATCCCAGGAGGCGCTCGAGAGAAACGCCTGGTTTTGGAATCCAGACACTTGTCCCTTTCTAATCTGCTCCATCAGAGCCTTGATTCTTCTCACGTGGCTGCTTTGAGCCTGAGTCTTTCTTTGTGGTGAAAGTCCCTAATTCTTGCCCTCCATACTGGCACTGAAGACAAGGTCCCCTGTCTCCAACGAAAAGGTAAAGTACCAGAAGCGAGGTTTTGAATCAGTCACGAATCTATTCTACTGAATTTTATTTTCTTTTCTGAAGTGTGATTTTTGCAAGACCTGAATTGTTTTAGTGCAGTGAGTAAATATCCAAAGTTTCACACGTGTATACCAGTGCCTAGAATCGATTTGCTTTGACACCTTCTGAGAACCCCCTCGATTCCTTTAATTACACTACCTATTTTGTGTAAGTAACCCAATGCATTCTCGATTGCATATGGAGTTGCTAGTTGTGGAATCAACTGCTCACCCTGTGCTTGTGCTGTGGTCATAGCCACTGCCCCTCACCCAATGGTGCTCTATGAAGTGGATTTCTCCCATTTCTGTTATTGCATAAATTTAGTCATTTGACAGGAATCTGTTTTACCTGTCTGGTTTTCGAAATTCCCATTCTTTTGATTTAATTTGTTAAATGTAAATATAAGTGGTTTTAAGTGAACCCAAGTGTTTATCTGCAACTTCCCTGTTGAAGTAAAGTCTTCAGCTTAGATTTCTTTCGTGTATTTTTACCTGAGTCAACACCTGTAGTCGGAATTGACCTCATGGTAAGTTCCACACTCTTCAGGTAAAAATCTGATAATAATATATATATATATATATATATATATATTATATATATATATATATATATATATATATATATATATTTAAGATATATACAGTACAGTATATGTATACAGTATATATATGTATATATATATGTTACAAGGAACAGATTCAACACTTTTTGAAAGTGTACGTAGCGTGATCTAGCGATCTTACTTCAGGAAATAGACGTGAAAAGATTCGACCCATGATAACATTTTTTCTCTCTCTCTCTCTCTCTCTCTCTCTCTCTCTCTCTCTCTCTCTCTCTCTCTCTCTCTCTCTCTCTCTCTCTCTGTCTCTCTCTCTCTCTCTCTCTCTCTCTCTCTCTCTCTCTCTCTCTCTCTCTCTCTCACCATGTAACTCTCTCTCTCATCATTTACCAAAGCTCACCCACTCTAACCTCACTCATTCTCTCAAAGCAATCAAATGGACTATTTAAAGAAACACAATCGTTTCTACAAAAATAGGTTTATTATTCAAATAACCCAACAAGAAATGAACAAAACAAAGCAAAGATTAAAATGCATAATAAATGAATTATTGAGTCAGATAACTAAACTCTAAACTGCAAAACACTTCTGATTAAAGAAGTCTCATTATGGCTAATAGCCTGGAAATCCCCAAAATCTCACATACTCACAAATCAATAACTAAAAGTCATGTCCAAAAAAAAAACAGTCCACCACAATTCCACTTGTTATTCCAACATGTCCACAGACATCTGTCGAAAGAATTAAACATGATAGAAAACTCCCAAAAGTATGTGAAATGCAAAACACAATAATGGAAAGTGTAAAATGCATAGCCAAGCTATGGCAAACGTAACATAACAAAATAATAATATAAAAGAGGTATGAATATTCATATTATCCCACACCAGTTCAAAAGTTCATAATGATTAGAAAATCATGGTAAAAATCACAAGTTCAATTTCCTCCCATAAAACAGAGATTTGAAACTCTACCTTATCTGCATATTTTCAAAGCCTGGACCCACTCCAAAGCTATGGCTGGACAACTGCAGTTCTATCACGTTAATGAACGATCAAACTCACTTTTAGGGCAGATTTTGGCATAATCTAGATCAAAGTAATATATACGTACTCACGAATATACATAACTCTCCGGAGATCATCTGATCGCCAATATGCTGAGCTTCTCGCGCAGATAGCTGAGGAATCAAACTATTTGCTGAATACAAAGATTTTACATCAATAGTTCTCTCTGACTCCAAACCTTATATAACATCTTAAGGCATTGAAGCTATGAAATGCACATATGTCCTTTAAATATATATATATATATATATATATATATATATATATATATATATATATATATATATATATATATATATATATATATATATATATATATATATATATATATATATATATATATATATATATATATATATATATATTATATTTATATTTACGATTTTATTTGAATTCTCCTCAAGCTTTCAGTAAATATGTAATTCCATTGCTTTTAATGTTCATAAGTAAAGACGGGACAGTCTTTGCTTGATTGGATTTCATATATGCATTATTAACGAGAGTCGCGAAACTTCAGCTAAGTTGCAGCAGCTACGTTATCCTTTGTCATGTTTCCGAGAAATCTGAACTGGATGTCAGTGGCCAGTGACTGAAGAAAATATATTTTGGGTAACATGGCCTTCAGGAGCCAACTTCTTTGAGCCGCTGTAGGTTTTGAAGTCCCATTATAAACTGGGAAGTGTCGAAATCGTCTTTTAGTAATTGATTTTCATTTCCGAGGTCAGATGATACTAAAGGTCTAATTGAAAGATGTTTAACCTATTTTTAATTTGGGTTCATAGAAATTCAATTTAAGCAATAAAAAAAGTTGATTAAACCCATCTTGGACTAGCCTGGTTTTATGTAATTTCCAAGATTATCAGGGAGCTCATTAACTCCATAACGAAAAGTGTCTAGTTTGGTGATGATCTGTCACTTAGTGCTCAGTACACTATTTGGTGGGTGGTTCTGTTTTTGGTAAGGTTTTTTTAAGAGTATGTCTTTGAAGTTACTTGTACTTCATAGCACCTTCACAGGGTTCCTTTTCATCCAACAGTTAACTAGATATCATGCACCCAGTTCTTAACTTATCTGAGAAGATTCTTGATGCTATTTATTTCAAAGTACTTGCTTGGCCATTCTTAAAAGATGTTCGTCTTGTTAAGGTGTGAGGTCTGAGGTCTCATCCTCCTGAGAAAGATCAGAATGTCGGTTTTCGAGTCTTGACAATGATCAAATTTATTTATTTTGAGGAGGCATGCTTGTAAAGTCTCTGGCTTTTGACTTGTTTCACAATATTATATGTGCATTATAGATCATCATCATCATCCAGGTGACATATCCCCAAGGACGTCGGCAATCATGGCTCGCCACTCCTCTCTATTTCTGGCTCTCTGCAGCAACTGAGCTGCAGACATTCTTCCTCCAGTCATTCTCACCAATCCATCCATATATTTTTGTCTAGGTCTTCCTCTCGGCCTCCTTCCATTGATTTAACCAGTGAGAGAGAGATGTTCTAGTTCTTGTCTTCTCACTATATGACCCTCAAACTGCATTTGTCTACCTCTCACTGAAGCCAAAAGTTCTCTCTCAACGCCTACTCTCTCTAATACCTCCTCATTAGTTTTCCTTTCTGCCCATGATAGTATAGTAGAAATAACCTATAATAAATTATACTGGATGTAAGTATTTCTGGTTGTGAATATATAATTAGTATAATTTTCACCTTCGTTTGACTGTAGAAGAAAATTTGTTATATCGATCCAGTTATGACTAATATTGTATAAGCATCCCAAGTCGAAGGTCAGAGTAGTCATTTGGAGTCTAATTTGTGTGCTCTAGTTTTTATTTAATTGTTGTTTGATATTTCTTAATCAGAGGTAGTCAAGACGACCAATTAATCTGCATCTTAGTGTAGTTCTCTTAGAAGAAAAACAAACTGTCTAGAATGGAAGAAGAAAATGTATTACGTGTGAACTTATTTATAGTCCTTATAGTAGTTCTTGAATTCGTAACTAGGAATTTCATTTTCATATTAAAAAAAGTCGTTCTTCACTTCCACTGAACATATGGTGCCAAAGCTGGCACCAAAATAGAAAAAATGAAGGGACTTACAGTATGTGGATGATGTTTAATTACAGATTTTTCAAACCATAAAGAGCGATATTAAAACTGTAATGGCTCGGATTCCCTGTTTTTTGGATTAGCATATAATTTTACTTTTTTCCTGACCGTAAGTATGAAGGCGTAGCATAGTTTAGACGGCTATTGTTCTTATTGTAAGGACTGACACTCGTCCAGGTTGTAGAGTCCACCAGAAGTTGATTCTCTGGTTTCTCGTATTTCAGTTTTTCGTAACATACTGGGAGGGATGAGTAACCATTTGTATGAACTCCATGAAACTTTATGAATTAACAGATTACATACTCATATATATATATATATATATATATATATATATATATATATATATATATATATATATATATATATATACAGTAATATGTGTATGTTTGTATGTATATATTATATAAATATATATGTATATATATATTATATATATATATATATATATATATATATATATACATAATATGTGTATGTATATGTATATATTATATAAATATATATGTATATATATATATATATATATATATATATATATATATATATATATATATATATATATATATATATAAATTTGTAACAGGCTACAGTGGATTTTCTTTGGAAGCCAGTAAACCTTACAATACTAGTTCAGTTATGTGCTTTCCAGTTGTGGGTGTAGGCTATGTGCTTTTCATGTGTAAATGGTGACCGTAGTGGCATGTAGTCGTCACTTCGTGTAGATATGTTTCCGTACCAAGTTATTCCCTTTTATTTCTTGCATTTTTTTTATCCATTTGTTCTTCCGTAATAGACAGGAATAAGCAAGGAATTATTGTGGTGTTAGAATTATTACATAACACGAAAAGGCCTTGTCATTCTTACACATCTTATTCTCGTCTCTCACCCAATACCCTTTTTAAATAAATACATAAACACATACGGCTTTCTCGACGTGGAAGAGGCAAAAACTACACGGGGTCTAGAATAAGTTAAGATTTCTGTGTGCTTTTGGGTTTCTTGTTAATATCGTCATTGTTTCCAACGTTATGATTACAGCGCAAAGAGTAACAGTCGCGTGCTCAGCCATCATTGGGTGATCGAAGTGCAAAGAGTCAGTTGTAAATTTGACGTTCAGAATAGTAGCTTCGTGTCCTGACAGAACCTTTTGTGCCGCAATTTCATGATGTCTAAGATCTTTATGGCTATCCTTTGTGGAACTTCCGCTCGGTTTTGCTTCTTTCGTGTGTCTGCGTGTGTGTGTATGAGAGAGAGAGAGAGAGAGAGAGAGAGAGAGAGAGAGAGAGAGAGAGAGAGAGAGAGAGAGAGAGAGAGAGTTTAGTGTTGAAATGTAAAATTTGGAAAGGCAGATTATACTAGGATTTGCTTTGTTTTAATCCTTAAGTGTGCTACCTTTGTTATTCGTACTCCGGAAGGATTAAGCAAGATTAAGGATTTAACTCTCTCTTTTACAGGAGGGGTCCTTCTGTTCGTTTGTATTTCTACCAAAACGACGGCCGTGATTTTGGAGGCAAAACGTTATAATCATGATTTTCGTCATTAACTGTACAAGGCAGTGTATATTGTTTGCATTGTCAGTGGATTTTATTGAACGGTTTATCGCAATAAAGATGAAGAAAAAAAACTTGGCTATTATATGATGAAGTGATGTAGAAAGATCAAGTCCTGTGTTTTTGATAATTAGGATATTAAATGTTTTATGCCAGGGTGTATGTACTGTATATATGTTTGTGAGAGGATTGAAGAGGTTGCTTTGCAAAATCTTACAAGCTCAAAGTCACAAATTTAGTATTTTGTTGACTCAAGGGAAACCTGGCTGTAGAAGACTTCTCCAAAGAGTTTATGGTTAAAATTAGATAAAGGAAACGAAACACAGGAATGGGGAAGGGCGTGTAAAGACAGCATCAAGTCAAGTAATCCACTTGGAGTGAGCTTTCTTCATCGAGATGTCTCGACAGTTTTTATTTGAAAATGATTTCTTTAGACAACTGTTACTGTTTCGTACAGTAAACAACCCCTTGGTGTCATTGCCATTGGTCTTTTTTTTTCAGTCACTTTAGAGAGTGGGCTATTTCGTTAAGTTTAGGTCAAACCTGAAAACTTGTTGATCCTAAAAAGTAAAATAGAAGATGATCAGAGATTGAAAGGCGAACAGCCGAAGAGCTCCAAAGCGCAAAAACGCTTTTCTGCTTTAACTGTATTGATCTTATTTTAACCAGTGTTGATGTAGACCTTTCTTCATAAAGGAAGCGCGGTTTTTTGCAGTCTAGGAAATATTGAACAAGTCGTTTTCGTACTTTTTTTTTTTAAATCCTCGGGCTTCTGAATTGGTAATTTTTTCGAATTAAATTATTAGGCTAAAAAAATGTGGAAATACAGTGTAGGACAGAAAAACAACAGTGTGAAAGTGGTTGTGGTAGGGATTATCCGACCAGGTGACTCTGACTGGGTGACTTCAGCGCAGTAGACGAGCAGCATGTGGGAAACAGGATCCAGAGAACTTCTCTGGATCCTGGTGGGAACAGTGGAGCCAGATGTCAGGGTCGAGGACGAAAGATTGCAGGTGGCATATTGTGATCAGGAAGCGCCTGTGGTCACTGCCCAAAATAGTATGTAGAGTAAATGGGTAGCGGTGGCCTTCAGAAGAGTCGAAGTTGATCAAAGATGGCTGCAAGAACCGGGTCATTTAGTTACATTGGTAGACGAAAAGGTCTTCATTCATGTCAGGGATAGGAAACCCCCACGTAGTCTGAAGGAGTTGACTGCACGAGTAGGGAGCGCGATGTGTAAAAACCACACCTAACTTCATGTAAGTAGATTTGTCTAGGTCCTTAATCTGATCTCCATGAGATATACCATCATTACCTGGAAGCAGACAAGGGCATTCAGTTTTCCGTATTCAGCATCTTTGTGAAGATGTGACATGGACTGCGTGTACAAAAATGATATGAAAGAACATGGTAATGAAATTATTAAAAAAAAAAAAGCCAAATCTGGTCTCCCATTCAAGGATAATTAATAAAACGATGTTAATAGCTGGTATTAACTGAAATCCATTGTGTTAGCGCTGACGTTCTGGCGTCAACACTAAATGAATGTAACTTATAGCATGACGCCGATGTTCTATATGCTACTGATATCAGTTATTATAACAGAAATATGCTCAGCACTCATTTTATACTGTGTAAATTTTCCATCCCAGTTATTAAGTGTTTTCTCATATCTAACGCCCAATGTTTTCTTTTTCTCTTTCAGAGGCGAGGGAGGGAGATTGGAGGTGAGCCATCTGCATATTCATAAAAATATTTTGCTTTCGCCCTGGTTTGGTGAGAGGCTCGTTCTATTACCGTTTTCTTTCTTGTCATTTTCCTAAAGGAAGATGACGAAGCATGCTTTGGGTAGTGTCACCTTGTCTTGGCCTCTTCTCCTTTGGACTCCTACCTTTCTTTTTTCATGCAAGATGATCTTGTTAGTATGACGATTTTTCCAAGATTTATTTCTTTATACTTATTTGGACATAATGTTAGGCAGTTTTAAAGTTTATTCATTAATTTTAAGTTATTGTATCATTTTTATCTCTTCTTGGGATTAAATTTTGCATTTTTTCTCCTAAGTTTAATTGTTTGTCTTAAACCGATAAAAACACACTTATAACGCAATATGAAGGTGGAATGTATTTTCGGGTCTAATTTTTAATCGCTGGTACGATGAATAGATAGTATTACCTCAGCCAACGAAATTGACAGAGGGGTATGTGTGCTTGTCTGTGTCTTCATCTGGCTTTCCACAATACATTTGAAAAATTTAACGTTGGATTTCAGCGTATCTTTTGAGAAGTAGGATACGGCCTAAGGCAGAGTGGGTTAGGTTTTGAGACGTTTGCGCGCAAAGGAAATCTGAGCAACGAAAACGGGAGACAGTCAAAGACTACCTGACGAACCGACAGCTGAGGTCAGGGTCTAGAGAATACCTTGGCTGAGGTCACAGTGGAAGAGGTAGACTGCATGCAAGGTCCTTGAAGTAGCCGCATGAGGTCATGTCAAGCCATAGACCTGGGCGATAGGATTTTATTTTTGAGTCAAGGTGAGAATAATCAAGGTCCCAGTCTCACGTCCGAGCTATCTCGAATTAAAAGGGCACAGGTTCGGCCCAAACAAGCAGCGTTGGTGACAACGGAGGGTAATACACTTCAGGAAAAGGCAGTAGTAAACCTTACCACTGGACAGAGATTGCCCCCTGGTAGTATAACTGAATCAGAGGCATAGACTGGAATGCCGATACTCCAGTATCAGAGGAGCACAACCCACAGGATGAATAGCTCTTTATGATAGCGGGATTCCTCTCGGGAATTCAGCCAGTGTGGACAGCAAGCAACCACGGCAACAGGTAATCCAGCAAGCAACCTCAGCAACCACCATCGATGGCTCAGACACCAGATCTTTTGTTTGTCGTTCACGGGACAAGACATAAACTCTGAAGAAATATAGCAACAATTAATTGCTTGTTTCACACAAACAGGCTGGCAAGGAGAATAACCAGTGTCGTTACTAAACACTGCCCAAATGGCTTATACAAAACTTACAGAAATATAATTAAATTAAAGAAATTCAGTAAACTAACAAGGCCCACATACTGACTCTACACACACACACACACATATATATACACAGTGAACCCCCCGTATTTGTGGGGGATGTGTCCCACACCCCCCTGCGAATAGGTCAAATCCGCGAATGCTTAAAACCCCTCTAAAAACACTTAGAACTGACCATTTTGATAGCTTAAACCAAGAAAAACCTGTAAAAATGCTTATACCTGAGTATTTTAATAGTTTTATCACAAAAAGTGCATTTATTCATGAAAATTATATGAAAATACAGTAATTAGTGAATATTTCTCAGTGAAAAATACCACAAATGGGCGAATTTTCTGCGAATGATGGGTAGATATGTTCCACAGAGAAACCTGCGAATGCGTGAGTCCGTGAACCATGAGAACGCGAATACGGGGGTTTACTGTATATATATATATATATATCATGTCTACACACACACATATATTATATATATATATATATATATATATTATGTGCACTCGGCAACAATAACAATAACAACACGACCCCGTCCGAAAAGTTTCGCTCAAGAAGTTGTTAATTATTTTTTCAATACATGCCATAAATATTTTTAAATTTCTCTTTCCAATATCTTTATTAAGGATATACATGTTGATTTATTTTCCTTTCACAAAAAAAACCCTTCTTCTAATTGCGTAATTAAAGAGAATCGAGAAAAAATATGAAACATTATGAAATTTTTCGTTCATTTAGGAACGCGAACAAATTAGAAATTGTATATCAAAAGGCATTTCATAAATTTTATATTTCACTTATAGGTTTTTTAATTGTCGATGGATTTAAATAATTTTTGATGCATAATTTTCATATATACTTTTTAAAGTCTACTATTCAAAATAAAAAACATTCATCATTATCATAGTTTTTACCTTGATTGATTTTGCAATCGTTACGTCAACAAAGAAAACATGATTTAAGAATAGTAACCTAATCATCTGTCAACGGGAGAAAAACTCTTACAGTTCTTATGGCTCATAGTAAACGAACACAATGTTCTCTAGCATTGCATAATTCTATCATAAATATGCACAAAGCCAACGTCCCGAAAGCGAATTTAGCTCGACAACTGAACATGCACAAAACAACTGTTTATCGATGGATAGAAAGGGAAAATGATTGTGGCAATGTGAACCAAAAAGAGCGACCAGGGCGATCGCGCCACACTAGCAAGGAGCAAGATGGATTGATAGTAGATTTCGCTCGTCGTCATCCATTATCTAATACAACAGTAATAAAGAGGGAAGTAGGTCTTCAAGTTTCAGGCCAAACTATCCGAAGAAGATTACATGAAGCTGATATTCACCACTTCAAACCAGCCAAGAAGCCCTTTATGACAGAAAGTCGCCGCCAAGAAAGACTCTCATTTGCATTGGAATACTATCCTTTGGGTGGTGAATTCTGGAAAAAGGTCATCTTCTGTGACGAAAAAACCTTCTCCTCAGATGAACGGGGCAGTCTTCACTGTTGGCGCCAACGGAACACCAGGTAAGATTTAAACAACTATTATGTTAGATCATTTTTATCATAAATTCATTACAAAAAATGTTACAATACTGCATCATGAAAATAGACCTAACCTCTGGGATTAATACACACACACATAACCAAGTTAGGCCTCTAGATAATTATTGCTCCTTTGATTAGGCCTAGCTTTTGTGTATATATATATATATATATATATATATATATATATATATATATATATATATATATATATATATATATATATATATATATATATATATATAACCAAATTAGGCCTATACGTGATTATTGCTACTTTCATTACCTAACTTTATATAATATATAATATATATATATATATATATATATATATATATATATATATATATATATAATTACTTATTTGTGTATTTTCTTATCTAACTATGTCGGGAAAACAGGTCCAGCCAACAACAAGAGTGCGTAGAATAACCAGTACTTACAAGGTTATGGCAGAAGTTGGAGGGACCTGACTGAAACTGAAGAAAGACTGAATAGCGCACAATATGTTAAAATGCTTGCATGACCAAGTTTTACTGATACCTTCCCAACTCAGCAATGACCCATAGAAACATTTCATTCGAATTATATATTGTTAGTGGATAAGATAGAAATCATAATTCAAATTAGTGTGGAATTGGTTAAATAATCATCCTGAATTATAAGAATTAAAACCCAGGTCTCTCAGGTTTACATCCAATGGCGAAAATCCATGGGCAAAAGTCTAAAGTTGGATGCTACAAGTGAGGCCAAGAATAAAACTGGTTTAATCAACTGCTTGCAAACCGGTGTGGGAATTATTTCCCCAACACGCGACTGAAAACATTTGACCCAAAGTCAACATTCGGATCTATTCAATTATTAGGGAAAGTGAATAAGAGAGAAATCATCAGAGACAGACAATCACGTGTGGAACAGAAATAAATTTCTGAGAGACGTCGGGATCGAACCCAGGTCTTTAAGTTTACAGAGGAAGTTATCCACTTTTTGAAAGGTTCTAAAAGTTGTTGGAACCTGAAGCATTTTGTTCAATATTTTACTCATAATCTGAAGAAATAATTATCTATACCCTAGTTTTGTGTAATTTGACTCAGCAATGATTCCATTTTATACATTTCATATAATTATATATTCTATAGTGAATAAGATAGAAATCATCAACGCACAATCATGTGGAACAGAAATAAATTTCTGACTCATCGTCGGATCTATCTAGGTATCTCAGGTGGAAAGCAAGGGCGTTATCCAGAGAGAGATAGAAGAGAAAAGAGAGAGAGAGAGAGAGAGAGAGAGAGAGGGAGATGAAACAATAACATCACTAAAACACGGAACGCAGTAGAAAAGTTGCCAGAAACTTTTTTTTCCATTTCAAACGAATAATTTTGGAAGAGGTCGCTGTTTCATTGTTGCCGAGTGTACACACACACACACACACACACACACACACACACACACACACACACACATATATATATATATATATATATATATATATATATATATATATATATATATATTATATATATATACATTCTATATATAGGCCATTAGAAGAATGAAAATATATTTTTTTTTTATGAAAATGTTTTTATTAACTGCCTTGAAGGCCAACACCAAACGCTCAGAATGTAAGCGATAAATGTAATGAATAAAATAACTTACCTTGATATCACATCTAAGTAAACAGAGAATTGGAGGTCGCCTTGGTAAATTATAACCAGTACATGCTTTAAACTGAATTTATTTGTAGATGAAGCAATCAAGAAATTAATAATTAAGGGCTGACTTAGTAACAAACAAGCATATACAAGGTGTAATAAAAGCTCAACACTGTGTAGCAAATAGCCGAATCTGAAAAGGCTACCGCCCTGAGATAGTTCAACACTTATTGACTTTACTGCGGACTGGTTAAATGATTTTTGGTTGTTAACGCAACTGGATTCAGTGAGGGGGTAACTGGTTAGTGCCCCGTGGTGCGTAATCAGAAGACTCTTGCACGTGTTAGGATGGCAGTTAAACGTCTACGCTATTTTTGGTTCATAAGGCAGGGGTAGACTGCTCAAATTGCCAGATAACAGGGTTCTGGAAAAGAATTCCAGGTTAGCATTCAAATCCAATGATTTTCTCTCACATGAAATTACTTATGCACGATGGAGGACTTAATCAATTAGATTTAATTAGCACAGGTAACACTATGGTGGGAATGATCTAATTATGATCACTGAACTAATTTAATTTGAGCTTGGGACAAGTCATGAGGGGTAAATGGGCTGCTAGGTCTGATTGGACAAAGGGAGCTTTGTTTAAGAGAATGAAATGTTGGAAATACTGAAAATGGAGAGAAATTCACGAGGAGAGACAGAAACTGGCGGTGAACGGAGTGCTTTCAGACGTACCTTATTCTTTCTGTGCGTAGAGCTCGTTGCAAAAGACGAATTTCGGCCACAGGAGTCTCATGATCCATGCCAACTCAAGGAGAAAGACCCGCACCAACTTTATGCTATGGCAGCCAGTTAAGGAGTGATTGTTGCCTAGGCCACGGGGCGTTGCATTCGGTTTGGTTTTTGGTTGGGCACAGGACATTGGCGATCTGAAAGCAGTCACACAGCCAGTGAAAGGTCATAGGGAAAATAGGTCTTATAGCTAAGTCCTTAAGGGTCAGTAGAGTAGCCCACTTACAGCCCTGATTGGCCCTTTTGTCCCTATCAGCTACCTAACCCCCAACATTGGATAATGCGAGGGCTAAGAGGTCGCTATGTTTTTCCCCACATCAGGTGATCTGGGGGTTAGGCCTACATAAGTTCACCCCCCCTTCATGGCATCTCCTCCAGCCACCATTAAATTTGATTTTCTGTCTAATGGGCTAAAGGGACGAATGGAATATATATGAGAAAATATCCCAATTGGTGTTAAAATATGTGAAAAGTAAAAAAATTATCCAGCGTGCATCCAAAAACAAGCTCCTGTCGTTGACTTCAGCGGGTGTTATTAAATTTAGACTTACCATCACAATCCTTTATAATCTCTTTATTCGTTAACATTATTTATTGACAAAACATATATCTGATGGAGAAATTTAGGTTAGTAAATAAGTTTCGATTCACATTACCTGGTAATTTTTGAAAATGTTGATGCTATTCGGACAACATACTTGCAACCAATCAGCTAGTAGGAAACTTTTCCGAGCTAAAAGGGCACCCCTGCGATTGAGTGTTAATGCGCCTCGGTAAAAAAAACTCAGTATAGGAAAGCCAAAAAGAGAGACATGAATTTTTGTCTGGAAAATCATGACATTTTTATATTCACAAATATTAACATATAAAAGTTGTTTTACATCAAATTCACTCAACCCCGTAGTCATATAGACTGGAGAGGAATTTATAAGTGATAAGTGATCCGTCACCAAGGGGATTCCAACCACCGAGTGGGAGGGATCGACGGCGTTTCAGTTAACACTACCGTCAGAGGAGCCGAAAGGCTAGCGTTGGCGGACAGATGACGTTCCCCAGATATATGTATAAATATATTTACACCTGTATATGTGTATATATACATGTATATTATATATGTACACACAGACGTGTAAATAGAATAGATTGTATGTATATAGATATGTAGATATATTTATGTATATATATGTTATATATATAGATATATATTATATATGTGTATATGTGTATATGTGTATATATATATATATATATATATATATATATATATATATATATATATATATATATATATATATATATATATGTGTGTGTGTGTGTGTGTGTGTGTGTGTGTGTGTGGTAATCTCCTACCAGTTAATATTATATTATTCGTGCAATGTAGGATTTGGCGGGCTTGGTAATCATAGTTTTGTCTTTTTTTTATTTGTGTTTTGCGTGTTAGTAGGTTTTACCTCAGCTTTGTTAGAAATCAGATTTACTGTAAACTTTTGCACTTTAATTAGTGGAATTTTTTTTTTTTCAACTTTTGCACACACGGATACATCTTTTTTTTCAGGTGTACGACGTATATCTGCAAAGCCCGCGCAATATTCCACGTGTCAATAATTCATTTGTGATAATCCCTGCTCATCGGATCAGTTCCAGGGTTGCCTCTACAGGGTCGTTTCGGACTTCGTTTCTCACCTCTTTCAAATGTATTTTGTTTCCCTCCTGCATTTCTTGCATTCGGCTTCTCCTTTTCACTTCTTTAGGCATATGAATTGGAGGTATATTTAATTAGTTTCTATTACTTGTGTAACATATCTTATTATTCTTACGAATTTTAGATATATCTAATTAATTTCTATTACTCTTGTGACACGGCTGCACTCGGATGCAGGTATAAATCATCTTCATGATCATGATCTTTCTCAGGTTACTGTTCAGAGGGGAATTATGCAGTTACATTTCACCAGCTGGATATTTCCTTATAAGGTCCTGTCTCCACTCTTTAATAAGGCCCTTGCTTTGATTATTGAAGCATCTCAGATCTCCCGTTCTTCCTGTGCATTTCGCCTATCTTTTCATGCAGTCTCATACTATAACATTTTTCTGTCTCCTGATCCACGACGCGTATTTGAGTTTTTATCGCATTTTTTTTTTTTCAAACCATACAATAAAGTTAGTTTTCATTTGAAATTTTCCTGTTGTATTGTGCTTACTCCATCTGCCTCCACGACCAAAGATGTTCCCTTTTCAGAGTTAACATCTGGTTCGATGTTTTTTTTTGCGGTAACAATAACAAGATTGTGTCAACTATCCTGTCACTTTTAGCTGGCTCGGTCAGTCATCGTTTTGCCTTCTGTCACCGAGAAACGAAACTGCTGCTCTTCCGCTCGTACTGCTACAGTATATATGGGTGTTCCCTTTGGACGAACTATACCCGAGAGACTGTGAGACATATCACTGTTGTTCACAATGACATTCTGAGACGCCTCACAAACACTCCTTGCTATCACTCAGCCACGCAGATGTTCATAGAAAACCGCCTGGATAATTTGAAAATCATTGTGAGGCGAACAATGTCCAGTCTAATCACCTGACTGAGAAACTGCAGCAATTCGCTCATGCAAAGCACCCTAAGCAGTGAGGCAAGAAGAAGATCTACTGTGGGAAAGGTGGAATAATAAGGCGTCTGTTCGTTAAATGTCTTATTCTCTATTTTTGCAATTATGAAGTGTCATCTCCAGAATCTGTCATTATTATTATTATTATTATTATTATTATTATTATTATTATTATTATTATTATTATTATTATTATTATTATGTTTTTACGTTTCTTGTTATTTTTTGGTATTTTACTTTTTATTATTACTGTGATTAACATCATTGTAGACTTTTGCAATTTTCAGTATTCGTATTTAGCCTTCTGGCCTGACTTCTGTAACCACCTAAGGTCCCCAATTGGAAATTTTTTGTCTATTATTCTCCATATAATTACTGTCATTACCATTATTAAGAATTCTATTTTTTCTACTTCTTCAGCAACTGTGTCGGTGGATACTGCCGATTATTATTTTTATCATGTTACCTTATGTATCTAGATTGTGTGTATTGTATTTGTATGTTCCATGTATATGGCGCTGAGCCGCAGTAAAGATTATTATTATTATTATTATTATTATTATTATTATTATTATTATTATTATTATTATTAAATGGTAAGGTCGGCGTAAGATGTTTCTTACGTCAGCATTTGTCGTTGGTGTGCAATTATACAGACAGGGTTGTTAATGTGTAATGACATGATAAGGACAGCGTTAAGATGTTGAGGTACATGATAAGTCAGGGCGGAGGTCTTTCTTTTCAAGTTCTAGTTTAATATTTGCAATGTTGCCGCAGCATACAGCGTTTACTTCCGATCTGCAAGAGTTGTCCTTTAGGTGTGAACCCAGGGGCAGGGTTCAAAGGTCTTAATGAAGGAAGGTCAACGTTCAGGTGTTGACATTTGAATGTGTTGCTCTTTCTTTCAAACAAGAAGTGATTGGAAAATTTATATATGAAATCAAACGTCTCAGTGAGTATATGAGGATAATAGTCATTTCACCCCGTCGCATCGTCTTGGGGTGGGGTGGGGTTATTGGAATAAAAAGATTCACACGACTGCCATTACTACGTTAAATGAAATGTTTTTTTTATATGGGCTGTAAAAATGGTCGTTTAAACCCATCCCCTATTGTGGAGTGGGGTCAGTGAGGTCAAAATAGAAATATTTGCAATTGTTAAACGCCTTTTGATAGGAGACTGGTGGGGTGGTGCGCATAATACGGTCTTCGGTGTCTGTTTTGGAGGACAACTCTTGATTACAGGCAAACACTTGCAGTGCAGGCGAGCATAAGGTGACTTTGGCACCTATGGTCGTTAATGTTATACCACGAACGTTTTTCCCCTCCCAAGAACATTGGCTCTTAAGAACTTTGATTTTCTTAATTCTTTTTTTCATTAGTTTTCACTCTCCCTCTTTCGTCTGAAGACACTTTTCTTTGGTGGTATTTTCACTGAATATTTTGTGTAGTTAGAATCTGCTTTTGTTATCAAGTGTTGAACCCGCACGTTGTTCATCAGACAGGACAGTTCTAGTGACTTCGGATAGTTATTCAGTCTGTTCCAATGATTTGTTTTTTATACTTTTCTGCAAGGCCGATAAACGTCAAAGGAGAAAACAGTTACCGTTTGCGTCATTTTCCCAATTTCAAACTTTTATGAATTAGGTCCATTTCCACCAAGTTTTCTCTTTTCAGCTTCATCACCTGTATATATTGTTGAAAATTACAGTTTCCATTATCATTATTTGTCATTTACTACGCTTTACTTACTTCAGTTGCTGTTGCGTATATATGTGTAACGTCATGGAGGTTGATAAATAACTTTTTCCGTTGACTGTAAACTGGAGTCACCATGTCAGTTTGTCATGAAGCAAATTTCTCAGAAGCTATTTTGTGGATTTGCTTTCTGAATGTTTTTTCACGTATCATGTAAACCTGGGATAGTCAAGCGGTGGCAGGATCGGGATCGAGATGTGCCTAGTGCAGTAATCATATTAAAAGTGAAAACGGCGAAGGACACGAACTTGAAGAATGTGGCCCGGGATGAGGCTGTGGGTGGGGGAGGTGACCAGGGATGCATCACCCGGGAGGCGCGGCTGCCCCTACTGGAGGAAGAAATATTTCGACCTCGTAGATGGGTAGTGGAGTTGATACCCCGGGGCCAGTTAGGTGGTGAGGACGTTAATGTTCGTCAGTCGTCAGCCCTCACGTGGTGGCCAACCTCCCCTGTTGTTTGGGCCACACTCGAGAATCTTCTGACAAGTACTCGAAACCGGGATATGTCTCGGTAGAGGTCTTTCTTTCGGGAAATGGGGAAGCAACGCCAGACTAGTCGGGTCAACTGCGGTTTGTATGTTCACATATAAAGGCATTTTGTTGTCACACATGAAAGTGTCATTTTCATTGCTATCAAACATTAAGTCTGAGAGGTGCCGTACATGGAAAGCATTCAAAAAGGTGATGATGAGAAAGTTTCAGTTAAGTGTGGATTAGAAGGCCGACCTGAGGGAAAGATATAAACCGAAGAAGAAGCCGGAGGAATCCGTGGGGGAGTTCGCACGTCGAATAACCCTAGCGGTTGACAGCTTCTCTCTCTCTGGGAGAGGAGGGCATGCTTGCCGATCCAGTGTTCTAAGCCTCCTTCGTCCCCAATTTACATACAACCTTTATGATGGAAGAAGGTCCTTTGAAGATTTAATCTTTCACGTGCAGCTACTGGTCGACCGGATTAGTGCCAAGAAGGAAAAAACTAGCTTGGACAATGTGCACGCAGGTCATGACTGCCAGGCCAGCTGGAAGACGAAGTGGACAGCGAGGGCGAGGGAGTATCCGTGGCGGGCGGAGGGGGGGGGGCGATAACGAGGAGTGGGAGGTGCCTGTTGGACCTGTTGGACAAAAACATGAGTATCCCTGATCATGATCTTAATCTGGAGCATTTTTAGCAGCTGACTTGCATCTTAGATTATTTATTAAAATTTGACCTCCATTAGCTTTCCTATTCCAGATTTTAGTCATTTCTGACCCCGTCGTTCGATTAGTTCATTGTGCGTGCTCTATAAGCTTTGTTATAATTCATTTACATCAAGATCGTCCAGGCCTCAAGATGTACCATATACAGTAGTAGTAGACACACAATGAATTCTAACAATCATGCCTTTTCTTTTGTGAACTTCAGCATCACACAGTTTTCTGTAAGTTTTACTGCGTCTCGAACTTAGTTATGGAATGATCTTCCTTGTCCTGTCGCTGAACCGCTGGAATTTCAGATTCAAACTTGGTGCAGATGCGATTTTATTGAACAGACTCACCTAGGTCTCGTTTTCTCCTGCCGCTCATGACCTTTCCCGTATATTCCTAGAACGCTTGCATTTGTACTTTTTCGTACACACAGACACCCACACATACGTGCATATATAAATATAAATATTTTATATATATATATATATATATATATATTTATATATATATATATATATATATATATATATATATATGTATGTATGTATGTATGTATGTATGTATGTATGTATGTATGTATGTATGGGGGTAGCCCCATTTCAGCGTGGCTGTTTCAGCGCCAAGACATTTCAGCGCCAAAAATCTCAGCGACAGTCGTTTCAGCGCCAAAAGCTTGAAAAAGATACATAACTTTTCCAATTATAAGATAGTAATAATTTCAAATATATTATTAATTAAGATTACACATACTCATTCAAATATATAAATAAGAGAAGCAGTTAAAAATAGTCCAAAATACAAAATTCAGGAAACCTAGTTTAGAAAGTTATGCGATGTAGCTTGCAAATCCTCGACCCCATTTCTGTCGCCATAATCCGATACAATTTTTTATATTCTTTCGTCTGCCTTTCTGTATTTCAGCTTTTGTTGTGGCTCATGACCAGCTGGAAGTTTTTCGAAATATTCATACGTCCTTTTTGGACTCGTTTCAGTGCATCAGTGAAATTCCATATTGTTGGATGCAACATTCATGTCTTTGCACGCAGCTGTCTGTTCGCCGCTTCAGGACGGTTATTAGTTCAAACTTCTCCTTGAAGCGTTCGTTGAAACATGTTTCAAATGTCTGTGGGGAAAGTGGTGCTCTTCTCCCAATTCCCCTCCGGTGTGGACGACCAGTGTATTTGTCCTCATACCAATTCAAAAGCGGAACCAGCTCCTCATTAACTGCGACAAATGAAAGAGCTAGTATCATTTTTACCTGTAAAGCGAAGTCCGGATTGTTAGTATACGAAACCATGTGACCCTTACATTTGTTCTGCTCTAGTAAATTTTGAGAGAAGTGAAACAAACAACCTCTGATTTGCACATCGAGAAAACAGCCTCTCATGGTTGTCAAAACCGCATGCTCAAAATCACTGTTGATGACGCTGGGCCGTGCATATGGTAGCCTAAGCCTACCCTCTCCTTCATTATTTCTAGCATTCTCACATAATTATATTGCACGCCGCTTATCCAACCAGGTATCCCTACCAAAAATAGTCATTCTCTCGTGATTAATCCCCTGATCCACCGTGCAAAATTTGTCCTCAGTTTCAGGCGTGGTCTTATACACATAGCATTCTTCAGGAAATTCTAAATCTTCAATGGATCTTGGGTTTTCAGGAACCCGGTTAGCTGCATTGCTCGTCGATTAGGCATCTGGCCAGTAGCAGCTTGAGACATAATTTCCAGAGATTTGTTGATAATAGTAACTTGTGCTTCGTAAGTGTTCTCAGCTATCTGGTGTGCATGCCTTTTCGACTTCTAGCGCCATAGCAGATGGCGGATGGGTGTGATCATTAATGTCCTTTAGACCTGCTTCTTCTAATGCATTAATTCCAGTGGCAGAATTTCACTCGTCCTCTCGGACTTTGAACTGTTTGCTCCATGGTTTACAACTACTAAATTTAGCAGTTAAATTCTCTCGTTATAAATCACGGTTCCCAAATGACTAGATAAAAAGTCGTTAAATGTTTCCTTTAAAATTTTCAGTAAAACCACCGTCATCATTAAAAGATCAAATGCTGGCTTGCTGCTGAAATTATACAAACTACTTGATGGCTCTCAACTGCGGCTTTTGACAAAGAGATGATAGAGCCTTCCAAACAATAGGCATCCTCACGACACACACACACACACACACACACACACACACACACACACACACACACACACACAGACAGACACAGAGAGAGAGAGAGAGAGAATTGGAATTCCTTCTGGCGATGAGACGGGTGTCGCTGAAATTTTTGGCGCTGAAATGGCCGTGCCGAATCGTCGGCGCTGTAATGGCAGCGCTGAATCGTACCCTACTCGTATGTATGTATGCATGTATACACACACACATTTATATATGTACATATATATATATATATATATATACATACATATATTATATATATACTCATATTTATGTAAATACACACACACACACACACACACACACACACACACACACACACACACACACACACACACACATATATATATATATATATATATATATATATATATATATATATATATATATATATACATACGTACATAAAGATTGTGACTAAAGATAGCAGAAAGCAGTACTTGATAATGTAAGCCTTACAAAATCTAACACGAAAAAACGAATGGAAGACTTCTTTAGCGTTTTCATCGTATTGGATGACTCTTCCGTCTTTTACAGTTCTTTTGACTCCCAGGTACCTGGAAGATTATTCCTTACTGCGTGCATAACGATAATGAAACTTGTGGACATTTATGCTGATGGACCCAGAAGGAATATCTAAGACTCTACTAAACTGAACTGCTTTCGAAACGATTAATGCGCGAAATGAAAGATTTTGCCTGTGTGAATGGAGACGATGGTTCTCATTCTATTGAGTATTATGAAACTCACAAAGAACCTACCGGCTTGGAAATCCCTCGAGTAACAAATAAGAACTTCCCTAACTCTCTTGCAGTTTAGAATGTGGAGAGGAAATTCTCTCTCCACAGAACAATATAGGAACTTTAGAAGTTTATTAAGATGATTTTAATTTGAGGGCCGACAAAGTAGGCCACCAGTTCCTGTTTGAAGTTTGGAACCTAAAAGTGAAAGGTGCAAGAAGGGGAAAAAATCGGGAGATGGCTAGACCGCCGGCCTGAGACGGGAGACAAGAGGCGACCGTAGGCCTACTTCATCAAAGAGGAATGTTAACGAGGAGGGAGAGCGAGTCAGAGGTAAAGCTGGAGCAATTACAAAGCCAGCAAGAACAAGCTGACTCCATTTTAATAGTTCTGGATTAGTTTATTTAAGACGTTATTTAATATGAAAAAGTTCGAGAATGATCTTGAAAGAGAATTATTAATCATTATATTTGAACACGTCCCTATAATGTGAAAATAACTACAAAGACCAATATCTTTCTCAGGAACCATCCATGAAATATGTGAGAAAAGGAGGGAAGTAATTATTAAACAAAATACTAAAAGAATAAAGAAAAAATTCAACTAGGGCTTAAATTTAAGCAAATAGTACTTGAAAGATAAGTGGACAAAGAGGACAATGAAGCCTAACGCTTTCAGGTTATTTTACCATCCTCATCCAAAACTCTCGTGAATATATATGTATATATATATATATATATATATATATATATATATATATATATATATATATATATATATATATACATATATATATATATATATATATATATATATATATATATATATATATATATATATATATATATATATATATATAATTCACCGTGACAGTAAGGCTATTCCTCAGCAGTTCAAACCAGAGGGAGTAGAAGAAGACAGCATGAAACATAAGTCACTTGATTCATAAGTGAACTGCGTCCAGGCTAAATTGAAAGATAAAAAACTGATAAACAAAAGGGCGTAACAAATTATTTTCTGTTGACACGAAAAACTCATTGAATAAAGCATAACAAAGCAAGATACAACATCGAGATAAAATCCTAAAAAAAAATAAAAAGGTAAGAGTAGTTAAAAAGGCAGACTTTGTCACAACAAGGTGTCTTTTTAATTACTCTTAACCATTTTTTTTTTGTAAAATGATTTTATCTCGATGTTGTATCTTGCTTTGTTATGCTTTATTCAATGTGTTTTTCGTGTCAACAGAAAATAATTTGTTATGCTGTTTTGTTAATCAGTTTTTAATCTTTCATTTTAGCCTGGATGATGAGACACTGGTCTCGAAACGTCGCACTTAACTTATGAATCAAGTGACTTACGTTTCATGCTGTCTTTGGTATATAATGTGGCTATATACAGTATATATGTATATAATTTTATACATATATATATATATACAAAATATATATATATATATATATATATATAATATATATGATATATATATATATATATAATGTTGTGTCAGTATATGTGTATGTATGTATCATATGTTATATATATATATATATATATATATATATATATATATATATATATATATATATATATATATATATATATATATATATATATATATATATATATATATATATATATATATATATATATATATATATATATATATATATATATATATATATAATGTTGTGTCAGTATATGTGTATGTATGTATGTATATATATGTATGTATGAATATATATATATATATATATATATATATATATATATATATATATATATATATGTACACACATGTATGTATATATACTGCAGTTGACAACAGCTTGAGAGATTGATGCTTTTTACGCCCATTGGTTATCCTCGAATCTAGAACAGATTAGTTATATCCTGAGATCAATGTGCAGCCCTTTAATGCTAGGAAAAAGCAGTGTTTGGCTGAGCTATTAGATACCATTCGTTGATCATTGAATCTAGGATACTCAGTGGGCATAACAAGTAGAAGAAAAAGGCATCGTAGCACCTCTAAATAAAGCAAGCAGGACAGTTCAGCGAGAAACTTGAAAGGGCTTTACTGAAGGAAGTAAGCCTCAAGCAGAGAAATGTGCATTAGAGGGGAGATCACAGGACCCGTCAAAAGAGAAGCCTTGGAAATGTGAGAGTACTAATGTCGGATTCCCTGACGTGTCTTGGAGATCTCCGTCCACCAATTACGAGGGAGACGAGGGTAGGGTATGGGACGATCGTATCCTACGAAGTAAAAATGACAATGAAAGAGAATGGTTATTAAAAAACACTTGATGCAAAGTGAAAGACCAGTGAGTATTGATAGAATTTCTGGATAGGCATCGACCCCATTGATAGTAAAACACACCTTAGGGTCATTGTGGTTTGAATTCGGATGCATATGCTTAAGGGGTATTATTTGGGAATACAGGAACATCAGAATTTCTGCATTTCGTCCTTCAGCTAGGTGGTTGTAATTAGTTGGATTCTAATGGAATTCAAAATAAAAGGAATGTGGTTCAGAGATTACTGAAATTGCCATGTAACAAATTCTCTCTCTCTCTCTCTCTCTCTCTCTCTCTTTGAAAGCAAAAAAGAAATAAGAAGTAACATGACGTAAAACGCACACATGCTGATTTTTGAGTACCAACAGAACACAAAGTAAGAACACACACATATATATATATATATATATATATATATATATATATATATATATATATATATATATATATATATATATATATATATATATATATATATATATATATATATATATATATATATATATATATATATATATATATATATATATATATATATATATATATTTATATGTTTCCTGGTGCAGGTGGATTTTATGACTCCACAATTATTACTTTACTCGAAAATGGCCTTGTAAGATACCCAGGACATATAAAACACAAACAAAAAAAAAGAAGTACACGGAGCGGAGGGCTCCTTCACTAGGGGAAGTGCGTGAAACACGTGGATATAAAAATAGTTATATTTGATAGCACACAAGGTCAAAGGGAAAATTAACTGAAAACACGGTAAATTACTGCCGTAGAAGTCCTCCCGAAGGGGGAGCTTGGGAATGCCAGGAACACGGACCAAGGGTAATTCTGCTACAGGCGTCTTCCTGAAACGATATTAGGACCCCTGTTACACATCTAATGCTGGAATTTGGGGATTGAATTACTCGGGGGTGCACTGAAGGCGCCAAAGGACTCCCCGAGGCGTTACTTGTGACTCAGAGGAAAGGAGCTGTGAACACGTGGGCCTGGCTTGAACCAAGGAATATCAGGGAACACAAAGTTATAGGCCCAGAAATTAATAAATGCAAAAGGCCTAAGTAATCGTGACTAGCAACTCGTTTTGGGTACATTACCACATTTGTAGGGGCGTAGGGATGACGACGTCTTCTGCCGAGAACCATGTGTGGGAGCGTGGACAAAAGGGCCTCCTTCTCCAAAGTATTTCTTCTAATCGTAGATTGGGGCGGAAAAGGGTGCCCGTGGGATGATGGAAAGGCCGCCGTTGAGTATCAGCTCGCGTTTGGAGACTTGCAATCCCCCTTGCAGTCTTCTAAGGCCACGTGGAATGGAACACGGGGCACAAAGGGCGGCGATGGGCTCCACGTGGCGGCGAGCGGAAAAGGAGGGCAGGGGCAAGGCCTGCAGAGGCGTGACTGCTCGGCTTAAACTAGCGACCGCGTGTGAGAGAAAGCTGTCCTGGCCCTGACCTTTTATTGCTTCTGGACAGGGGTAGGGGGGGGGCCGATGTCCTGACCCAGGTCGCCGACGCGGCTATATCATAGAAAACGATCTTACTTCCCTGTACCAAAGAAAACGGTGCAAAGCCAGATTACTGTCCCCAACTATTATATCTCTGAGCCCTTATACTCGGACTTTCACTGGTTCAAACCAACCCAAAGGAGGAAAGGAGAACAGTTTCATAGCATAATTTGGCGCTAATCTTTACAATATATATATATATATATATATATATATATATATATATATATATATATATATATATATATATATATATATATATATATATATATATATATATATATATATATATATATATATATATATATATATATATATATATATATATATATATATATATATATATATATATATATATATATATATATATATATATATATATATATATATATATATATATATATATATATGATTTTTATCACACTGCGATTTATATACAATCATGGAGTTACAAATGTCGTTTAATATCAATTCACGCTACTAAGGTGATTATTCCCCATCGGGGATATTCCCTGAAGTAGCGTGAATTGGATACTAAATATTTGTAGCTTCATGATTATATATATATATATATATTATATATATAATGTGTGTGTGTGTACACATACGTTCATACATACATGCACCAATACACTTGTGAGAGTGGTTCTAAGCGTTATCTCACGTAGCAGCATGACCCTCTTCACCATCAAGGGGAGCCACCATAGGTGATCAGCTGCCGGATGCATGATTCACTCTTTAGGAAAGCTTTGCCATAATCGATTTTAATGGAACATGCCCATATCACTTGACATGGATTGTGGTAATTCTAACCCTGCCGATTACTGCCCAATATCAGCGACTCCCATACTTTATTTCAGTGGTTTTCAACCCGTGGACCATGTGGGCCATGGGGAGTTCTGAGGGGGGCCATGCCACGGACATCTTCAAAATAGTATTTAGAAAATGAAAAATCATTTACAGTAAATGCAGGCCAATCCTTTCTTTCATAAATGAAAATGTATAACTAATAAAGTGTTCTAAAAAATAAATCCATAAATGAAAATGTAAAACAAATAAAGTGTTCTGAAAATGCTTTCTAATAATTCTATTATCATCATTACACAATTCTTAAGGGCAGTGGGCCGTGAGAATTTAGGGATGCCAAAAATGGGCCATGGGCACAAAAGAGTTGAAAACCACTGCTTTATTTTATTCTTTTATGGCTCCATGCTTTGATTATTGTTTCTCTGTTTGGTCTTCAATAGAGGACATGCTGGACGAAAACATGAATATCCCTGATCTTGATCTTAATCTGTAGCACCATTGTTCCCCTGGTTCACTGATCATGTTATTATAAAACATTTCAGATTTCTGATCGTCCCTGCATTGTGATCTTCTTAGACACCACATAATTACTGAATATATAGTTATTTCTAACAGTCTTGCGTATTCTTAGGTGAGGTTCAGAAGTTTTATTCCTGCTGCGACCAAAATGTGAAAACATCTCTCTTTTCATACTGTTGAATCGTAGGAAATTTAGGAGATCAAACGTGGTGCAAAGTTTTTTTGTTGTTGAACAGTCTGTCATGTATCTCACTTCGAAGTTTATTGTTATACACCTTTTTTAGGAATGTAATAATATTGATAATAATTCACATCCAGGCCATCTTGATTGTCAGGTTATTTTCTTAATCAGTAAACCAAGAGACTGATATATAAATTATATATATATATATATATATATATATATATATATATATATATATATATATATATATATATATATTTATTTATGTTTCTCCTGGCAATTTAGTTTGAAATATTCTCTGTGAGACAGGTAGCAACAATTTCGGATAATTTAGCCTTGTGATTCCGACTTCGTTGGGTCAGGGAAACATAAAACAAGAGGAAAAAAAGGCAGGAAATTCATATGAGCATAAGGCTCTTACTACTGAAGGAGAATATTACGTAAACACGTGGGCAAACTTACAGGAGTGTATTTACATAAATAACATTAGTACGGGAAAGAGGAATGCAAGTAGATTATTGATCTTGAAGAGGATTCCTACGGGATGAATGAAACTGGGGGGATTCCAGACACAGTCCAAGAGGATTCCACGATATAGGGTCCCTCTGAAATGAGAGATATGCACATTATACGCCAGTAATGAAAATAGACAAAAGAATAATGAATTCGAAGCTGCACTGAGGGTGCCAAGGGGCTTCGATGAATTAATAATAGCTTAGCACTGCCGACACTCGAGGAGCACGGACATTTGACAAGAGATTCGGTGATTACTGGAACTCAACTTAAGTAAATGTTACGAGGAAAAGCGTGACTGAATGGATGTCTTCCAGAGCACTTTTCCGTAAGGCAGATTTGGTTCCAGCGCAGAAAGCGGTCCGTGGATGACTTGCGATTTCCGAGGGCGAGTTTTCTTCCACGTGGTAATATGCAGGGGCTTCCGTAAAGGGCAAAGCGATGGGAACTTCAAGCTACGCCAAGCAAATGGAGTGGGTCACCGGTCAGGCCAGCAGCCAAGGAAACACGTGGGAGGTGGCCGGAGTTCACAGAGGAAAAGTATACTTTGAAAGGCCACGTGGTTAGTAGCTAAGGGCATCGTTGGGCCAGGGCATGGCGGTGAGTGTGGTGTCGGCTCTACCCCATCTAGTCCAGCAAGTGTGAGAGCGAACCTCGGTCTGTTTTCCGCTTTTATCTCCTCCTATGGGGCAGGGGTTTTTTGCCTGAAAAGGACAACCAGACAGATTCACTTTTGCCTCGGAAGTCAGAAATTATCTGCTTAAAGGGAGTGGCCTACAATCGGTTTTAATCCCTTGTATTCTGACCATGCGAAATATCGATCGGCAGGCAGTAAATGAAAACCAAAAAAAAAAGGAGGAAGTAATTGGCTAGCGAGTTCTTGCTAATCATGATAATATAAATATATATATATATATATATATATATATATATATATATATATATATATATATATATATATATATATATATATATATATATATATATATATATATATATAAGTAAACTAAGAGACACACACACACATATATATATATATATATATATATATATATATATATATATATATATATATATATATATATTATTACAAGCTTGAGCCAGGGGATAATAATAATATTGCAATTTTACCTGGCCTTGAGATTTAGTGGCTCGTTGCTTGTGTAAGTGGAAGAGAAATAGGAAATGGAAGGTCGCCAGTGAGACCTGAGATACAATTTAAAGAGTTTAATTACACAAAGAACAGACCAAAATTAAGTACAGTTAATTTACCAAGGGGCTCAATTCGTTAATGACAGATTACAGGGGAAAACATGATTAATTACCAATCGTGAAAATTAGATTTAAATATCCACGAAGTATAAGGGAATGGTATCCCAAATTAAGCACAACAACTGTGGTTATTTCGACAGAGCTAAAGTGTAGCAAAGTGGTGAACTGGTAATGGGTACGAAGGCAGATTTGATTGCACATATGAATTAGCGTCTTCTGAGATGCAGTGAGTGCTTGGTTGATTATTGAAATTAACATGCAGGCCTATCACATGAAAAATGAACAAAGTCTAAGACTGGAGGAGGCACTTAGATTCACTTATTTAATTCAGCAAAGGTAACTCATTAAGCAAAGGGACATTAATCACTGAAATGCCAGATGTATAGGTTCACAAGAAAGGCAACTTTGAAATGAAGGGATGAGAGAATTACAGGACATAGACTGGGCAAAAACCCCCTCCCTATCCAGCCACTTACCTGCTTGACGTAAGATCTAGTCTCGTAATTAGAGAGCAAGGATGAGTCCCAATTAGCCCTTTGGTGGATGCCTTCACTGCAGTAGTAACACATTACTGTCTTAAGCAGGTGAGGGGGATGAGGCTCCCAGGGTAATTCGCTCTCTGTTCTCAGGGAGATGTTACCACCTTCGCCCTACGTCAGCATCTGTCTCCCTTTCCTTTCTCAGGGCATTGTTTGACCCATCTTGGGTCACATGACTGGCTGGTGGTCAGTTTGACCTCGTCTTCACTGGTGTGATCTGGAAAGAGAGGGATTTTTTCTGCCAGTACAAAGGTGAAAACAGAAAGACGAATAAAGGCTTAAGGGAGTAACAAAACAATGAAAGGACTTTACAGTAGTGGAGATGAAGGGCCGGGGCATTCCCTGCCGACTTTGGCAGGACAACTACCTTCTCACGCCGTCAGTTAAGTTGGGTGGTTTATTTTATGAAATTCAGGCAGAAGGCCTGAATTCATAACAAATATATATATAATATATATATGTATATATGTGTATATATATATATATATATATATATATATATATATATATATATATATATATATATATATATATATATATATATATATATACACACACATATATATATATATATATATATATATATATATATATATATATATATATATATACACATATATATATAATATATATATATATATATATATATATATATATATATATATATATATTATCTATATATATATATATATATATATATATATATATATATATATATATATATATATATATATATATATGTATTATTTTACACACAAGGGCAAGATTGTTGGTACCATGGCCTGCTTCTTGATCGCAGCGGATGCATGCTGATACCCATTTACAGTTACGTGGACTTTATCAGTGATAGTTTAGTAGTGAACTCGTCCTAGCAATCGTGATCCTGGCACGGTAACACACAACCATGGTAACCGCTGACCCATTCGTAGTTCACAAAGACGATAAGGCCATGCAGTGGAATCTATTAGATAGGTGTGCAGAGTGCAGGTAAGTATGTGTGCGTACATTTTAGAACAGTCTCATAAAAAGAGAGAAGATAGGGTTTAACCGTATAGACTCCGCATCTTAATATTTTAAGTAGAGTAATATTAATGATCTGTTGAAAATATTGAGTTTAATATATATAAGTGCATATAAAAATATATGTACTACATTCAGATTGTTGAAAATGATTTGCCAGTATTCATTGGCTGATGTTTCTACCTCTACCTCTTTTTCTGTGTTCTTTCATAAAGGAATAAAAGATTTGGTGGCTCACCTGTGAAGGTGGTAATAATGGATGAAAGCTCTCACGCGTTCCACTGGTTCCAACCTTTTGTTGGGGGTCACGAAAGTCTTTGAAGCACAAGTAATATCACTTCACACGCCACACGTGTCTTCACACGTCCTTAATACGCTCCCACGTGAACACACACACACACACACAGAGAGAGAGAGAGAGAGAGAGAGAGAGAGAGAGAGAGTTGGGGAGGTGAAGGAGGACGTATGCAGGTATCGAATAACAGAAATAAACACTTATATTATAGTAACGGAAACACACACACACACAGAGGGCCGTGGGCGGGGGGCGGTGAAGGAAGACGCACGAGTTTGCAGGTATGGAATAATAGATATAAACACTTGAATTGTATTTATGGAAACACACAGAGAGAGAGAGAGAGAGAGAGAGAGAGAGAGAGAGAGAGAGAGAGAGAGAGAGGGTTGTAAAGGAGGACGTATGCAGATACTGGATAATAAACACTTAATTTATATTCACGGAAACACACACATACACATACACACACAAGGAGAAAGACATGCAGGTCTTAGTGACGCAATGTGGAAAACAGTTGCACCCACAATCGGAAGCTCTGGTAAGTATGGCTATCGTCTTGCTTTCTAATTATATTTTGAGTACGTAACTTATTATCGAACTTATGGGTATATCCTAGTATTTTCCTCGAGATAATATATTAAGATGGTAAATATAAAATTGATTGTGAAAACTTGAGGTTTAAAGGGATATTTAAATACATACATATTTGTAAATTTGTAGTGCTTTTTACTGAAGCATGTTTAAGCGAGTGGTCTGTCCGAAACAAGATATTTACTTTATTGAAATTTATTGTTGTTTTGCACTTTAAACTGAATGGAATCATGGTAGACCTGCCGCTAAACGAATAATTATGAAGTGCTCATAAAACTAGATTACGGGAAGTCCTCGGAATGTCAGGGCATCTCTCAAGTAGCCCCTGGCACTATTTGCTGAATTTGATCTCAGTGACCCCACAGTAAACAGTGCGGGAAGTGTAAATTACTACTAGGGCTTCATCAGGCTTGGCTGCTTGAAGTTGTCTAACACTTCTCCCCTCTTCGCACTCTGCCTTTCTTCACCAACGTCGCAGCCTTTGACCTCCGTCTCCAGTAACTTCTTCAGCGGTCACTTCTCCCCAGTCGTTTATTTTTCACCGATACCGATCACATGTGGCAGAACTCAGGAGTAACAGCGAAAAGGTCTCCCGCGGTGTCTCTTCCTGTTTTGTATTCCCCGGTAGCCTTTTCATGCCAGTTCCTCTGACATCCACTGTTTGTGAGGTGGCCTATCTAGTGGATTATTTTCATACTAATAAGTTTACTGAGGGAGGAAGAATTGACACATTCCAACTCCTATGTCACTGCAATGCCAATATGTCCGAGGAATATTTCCAAGCAGAGGCAGTGGCAGCTCATGAAGTGGAGCAACATGAAGCAAGGAGGATAGCGCATAAGTTTAATGAGGTATTTTACGAACAGCATTGCGAGAATTCCCTTGCAACACCAAGCAGCCTGATAGGCAATAGTGACGCTAAGTTTTAATTAAAAAAAGAAAGTTGAAGGAATAAAACAGATGTCGTTAACACTATTACAGTTTCTCCAGTAAGGCTATATCTTGAATGGATGATTTGAAGTTTGTACTTTTCCACATATAGAGACTGTTGCTTTCTTAGAAATCATTCACTCATAAATGCAAACTAACCATAAACATGGTTTAACGGCAATGCTCAGCGTAATTTAGAAAATATTATAATGGCTATAACCCTTGAGGTGAGGTTTGTCTTGCAGTTCAAAGGTGATTTATTATGATTTTCAATCTTTTCATAATCTATGTTGAAAACTGTATATTACAGTAGTATTATTTCAAAATATGGAGTAAGAAAATTGAGTGTAAAGCTTTTGTTAAAGTTCACAATAAAATTATTTTTTTTAAATATCAGAAAGTTTTATAGTCTGCCAAATATCATGTCATCCAAAACGAGTTATAGACCGTTTAATTTCAGTATGGATGTGATATAACATTTGGCACTATCCCTTTAGTTTAGTTAATGTTGAATACCCTTTAGAAACTCTCTCTCTCTTTCTCTCTCCAAGACGAATCTCTACGGGTCCACATTTCGGCATGAAACTGCAGTAACCAAAGGGTCAAGGCTATTTTAGATATCGGATCCTCAAGATACCCAAATAGACATCTAGTAGGTGACTGCAATCTATTAGGATGCCAATGAGTTGACACTGGTGGGAGAGTGACCTTTAGGCTGTGATGAAGATTTCATGTACGCTGCTCAGGGAATTCATAATGCAGAGGCATCGTGGGAGGAATTGTGAACCCAGAAGTTGATTCTGGGATAATGCAGTTGGAGGGCAAATGGGGTCTGGAGTGATGGGGTCAGAGTTACTCTACTGTGTGTATATTGACGGTTCTTGCGTCTTCACGTTAGGATCTCACTTAATATAGGAAATTAATCTTTGCTTACGCCGGTTTTTTGAAAGCATGTTTTCAACACTTGCCACTGACGGTTGTAAGGTATACACTTTTTATATGTTGTAAGCTCTCTCTCTCTCTCTCTCTCTCTCTCTCTCTCTCTCTCTCTCTCTCTCTCTCTCTCTCTCGTATGCTTTCAGAACTTAGTTGTTTCTTCTAACCGGGGATGGCCTCTTAGAAAGGCAAATACAATGATAAATGACGCATTCATACTTAAACTGCTGAATCGTAGATGAACCCGCTTTGCAGAAACTTCCACGACACTAGCTACGTACTGCTTTCTCGGCTAGCACTCTGCTAGGCCCGAGTTCGAGTCTCCGGCCGGCCAATGAAGAATTAGAGGAATTTATTTCTGGTGATAGAAATTCATTTCTCGGTATAATGTGGTTCGGATTCCACAATAAGCTGTAGGTCCAGTTGCTAGGTAACCAGTTGGTTCTTAGCCATGTAAAATAAGTCTAATCCTTCGGGCCAGCCCTAGGATCCTAGGAGAGCTGTTAATCAGCTCAGTGGTCTGGTTAAAACTAAGGTATACTTATCAAACTCCTACTGACACACACACACACACACACACACACACACACACACACACACACACACACACACACACACACACACACGCTGAACCAATCACCTCTTATGTTGCTTGCACTCTTACTTCTTGGATGTTGAGTTCCCCTCTTTCCAATAGCTCTTTCACCCCCATTTATCCTTTCCTTTATAAGTCCTCTTCGTCCTTCCAAAACTGGAATAATTCCTTCTTGTATTTCACTTCTGTAGAGGAGAGTTGGTTTCATATTCCCTTCATACGTTTCCACATTGGCTTTCAAAGACTCGCCAATTTTCCCCTCAATCTTTTGCACACATCTTGCTGCCTAACGTGTTTGACCTGTTACCTGACTCGACTCTTTTCGTATTCTACCATTATTTGAAATATTCGCCTCCCAAATATTTATGAGAATATACTGCTTCTATTCCCTCACTGTTTCATCTTCCTGGTTCCCACTTTTGAAATCTTACTCTTGCTCATATATATGTCTGTCAACTTTTTCCTCTTTTAAACACTTTCAGCAACTTTCAATAACCTCTTGCAGTTTCTCTTCACTATCCCCTGACATTACTTTGCCATTTACAAACATCAGCCATTCCACGCATCAGTCATGACCCATTTTAGAATCCACAACTTTGCACGTACATTACTGTCCTTTTTCTGAATTTTTGCATCACTCCATCCATAGAGATATCAAACAGCCATGGAGACATTACACACCATTGTATTATCCCCAAACCCATTGCACTCCTGACTGCCAATTCTTGACACGCTTCTTTCTTATTATTAAAAACTTTCATCCTTAGCCATTTTTCCTCTGCACCATATATCCTCATCTTCAACATTCTCTCTATCGGTTCTATTATAACCTTTCTGTAAGTCCGAGAATATATTATATATAGCGTTTTCCCCTTTACTTTCAGCTTCTCACATAAATATTTCATAAGCAGTTTATTCACACATCCTCTTGCCTGTTTAAATCGTTACGGTGCTCAATCAGAATGATTTTTTACACATTCATGTTACACATATAAAGTTATGCCTGTATAATTCTTACAGTCTCCTCTTTCACCTTTACTTTAATGCGAAGGAACAGCTATTCATCTCACCCTTTCCTTGTAACCTTTCCCACATCCAGACATACTTTACACACCATTGTCAGCCACTCAGCTGCGCTTTTGCCACCTTGCCACAGCATTTCACTTGGAATTCTATAGCTGCTGGTGTCTCTGTCGTCCAGCCCCTTTATTGCCTTCCTTAGGTCCTTAACAATCATATTCAAAAACACTCGCAAACTTACCCTCCCCTCTTCCACTCATGTGTCCTGCACCTCTGCCTCTCTTCTATCTTCCACGTTCAACAAATCATCCAAGTGCTCGCTCCATCGACCAAGGACTCCGTTCTTTTCAGCAACATCTCTCCAGTTTCATTCCCTACTCGGAGAACTATTTTGGGGACATTTCTCTCTGCGTCTACTTTCTTATAGAACAACATCCTATTATTTCAGACGTCTTTGGTCTCCTTCTTCACATTTGTGATACATACCGTCTTTTTCTTTGACACCTCCTTCACCATCCCGAGGTAACACATCATCTGAACATCCCTTATTACCATTTTCTATTTCCCAAGTTTACTTGTAAATATATTTACTTGGGAACCAAGCCCCTGCCCAAACACATTTCCACAAAAATCTCTTTCTCTGTCTCATACCTTTACATTTAAATTACTTAGGACAGGCACCCTTCTTTTTCAGTGATTCATATTCCCATCTTGAGGGTTAAAACAGAAAAATGTATATCAGGTGTAAATATATATAGAAGAATCTATTTTCAGTGTATTGGATACACGTCAATAAGAATAAAATATTAATGCACCGAGAAAGTGTGAAAGATGAAATTGGTTAAAATAATTAGTGCTAGCTATAGGCAAGTGAAAGAAGGGTATTCTGAATCAGAAAAAGACTAGCCTTGAAACAGTAACAGTGTTATACAGTTTAATACACTGACATTCATAATAACAGAGAGAAAAATGAATAAGTAAATATCTATTACTGGCAGTAAATTTGATAGAATTACGTAATTTTGGTATCCAAAGATAGAATATTAAAATCAAGGCAAAAAGAACAGAGAAGCTTGTTTGTAAATACAGACTGAATAATGACAATAGTGGAAGGAAAAGCAACAAACGTTAGGTGGAAAGAAATTTAGATTGAGGGAAAGGATATTACGCACTTCTTACCATTTCTACGCAGTTCCACATTTCTTACCTTTCAACACACACTATATATATTATATATATATATATATATATATATATATATATATATATATATATATATATATATATATATATATATACAGTATATATATATTTATTTATATATATACACATATATACAGTAAATATATATATATATATATATATATATATATATATATATATATATATATATATATATATATAATATATATATATATATATATATATATATATATATATATATATATATATATATATTTATTTATATATATATACACATATATACAGTAAATATATATATATATATATATATATATATATATAATATGTATATATATATATATATATATATATATATATATATATATAATTATATATATATATGATTATTATCACTTTTGTACGTGATTCATTTATCACACATTACCACAGGTGAAAAATAAGAAACGGGGGTGTAGGTCCTGACCGGTTTCGACTTTATTTCAAGCCATTGACGAAGGACTGATACAGAGTGTGAGAAGTCACAAATATATATACTACAAGAACAGTACTGACGAACATACACAACCGTTAGAGGCTCCATATCCCCACTTAGGCCGGTGTCGAGGTAGGAGTGGCCTTTAAAACTCATTTGGCTAAAAATCACAATAGACTCTCAGGGGACATTGCTGATAAACAGACCATACCCCACCTCAGATCCACACCTGACAGGTGTCATGGAGGCGGAGTTTGGAAACCCATTAACATTACTACCCTCGTACTGTGTTTACAAATATGATAATCCCTATTTTCATACATCTCTACTGCCTACCTTAAAGTTTAAACAATTTACAAATTTCTTTTGATATTAAAGGATCAAGTTTATACATCCCTTGACTGATATTCATATTATGGTTGTAACTTTCTTTTATGAAGCTAGATTCAATGATGTTCCTTTCCAGTGCATTATTAGAATATACAATCCTTTTGCCCCTTCCCAGTTGATAGCATGATTGTTCTCACTAACATGTACAAATATACCACTGTTCCCTTGTGCATATCTCACACATTTCTTATGTTGTTCAATTCTTTTTTCCAGTGCTTTCCCGGTTTGGCCAATATAAAAGTTGTCACAAGACTTACACGGAATTTTATATACACACCCTTTAATATTGTCTGGGAGTTCTTGATAAGTACATTTTTTTCATTGTTGTATTGTTCTTAAATGCGACATTAACACCAAAATTCTTAAGAAGATGAGGATATCTTTCATACTATTATTATAAGGCAGAACAAAGCAAATTTTTTTGTGTTGTAAGGTTCTTTCTGGTTTTGATACATAGTCTTTTTGCCGCTTCAAATGCACTGTTTAATACACTATCAGGATATTTCAATTTTTGCCTGCATTCCTAATCTTATCTATTTCATCATCAATATATTCAGGGCTACATACCCGTAAGTATGAAAAAATCAGACACCACAAACGTCCCCAAAAGATTTATGGTTGCTATTAATGAACTGAAAAAAGATAAAAATATACACATGACAAAAGCAGATAAATCAGGCGCCCTTGTAATTTTAAATAAAAGTGAATATATAGAAAAAATGCAAAATCTTTTAGGTGATGATAACACATGTAAAGAATTAAATAAGAACCCGATAGACAATGTGAATAGTGGTTTCAATAAGAAAGTGAAAAACCTGTTAAAAGGTAACGAAAGCCTTATAAAGAAGTTGTGTGTGACCTCTCCATCGCTACCATACATGTATGGTACAATAAAAACTCACAAAGCACACTTTCCTGCCAGGCCAATTATCAGTTCAGTTGGTTCCGCATCATACAAGCTAGCGAAGTACTTAGTAGATATTCTCAACCCATTAGTAGGTACCATCTCAAATGCAAATATCAAGAATAATGTGGACCTGATAAATAAACTAAATAGTGTAGAGATTAATAGTGAATCCAGGCTTGTAAGTTTTGATGTTGTATCACTATTCACAAAGGTGCCAATAGATGATCTAATGGCGTTTTTATCTGAATTGTTAGAGAACACACAGCTGGATATCCCATTTTCTAAAAGTACTTTAATTGAACTGATTAAATTATGTAAAAGATTGTAAATTTGAATTTAATGGTAAATTTTACTCACAAAATTTTGGTATGGCAATGGGAAACCCTCTATCCCCAGTGTTAAGTAACTTATATATGGAATTTTTGAAAAGAAGATATTAAACAACATAATCCCACGTAATGTAACATGGTTTAGGTATGTTGACGACATAATTTGTGTATGGCCAGGGAATCAAGATGTAAAAACTTTTTGCTAAGTTAAATCAATTAGTACCATCAATTAAATTCACGATGGAAATGGAAAATGATGGGTGCTTACCGTTTCTGGATGTCCTCATACGAAGAAATAGTAGTGGGTTTAAATATAGTGTGTATAGAAAACCCACTAACATTTCTTCCTATGTGCATTTCTATTCTGGACAAAGCAATAAGGTTAAAAAGTCAGTGTTTTCATCTATGTTTTTAAGAGCTTTACGGGTATGTAGCCCTGAATAGATTGATGATGAAATAGATAAGATTAGGAATGCAGGCAAAAAATTGAAATATCCTGATAGTGTATTAAACAGTGCATTTGAAGCGGCAAAAAAGACTATGTATCAAAACCAGAAAGAACCTTACAACACAAAAAATTTGCTTGTTCTGCCTTATAATAATAGTATGAAAGATATCCCTCATCTTCTTAAGAATTTTGGTGTTAATGTCGCATTTAAGAACAATACAACAATGAAAAATGTACTTATCAAGAACTCCCCAGACAATATTAAAGGGTGTGTATATAAAATTCCGTGTAAGTCTTGTGACAACTTTTATATTGGCCAAACCGGGAAAGCACTGGAAAAAAGAATTGAACAACATAAGAAATGTGTGAGATATGCACAAGGGAACAGTGGTATATTTGTACATGTTAGTGAGAACAATCATGCTATCAACTGGGAAGGGGCAAAAAGGATTGTATATTCTAATAATGCACTGAAAGGAACATCATTGAATCTAGCTTCATAAAAGAAAGTTACAACCATAATATGAATATCAGTCAAGGGATGTATAAACTTGATCCTTTAATATCAAAAGAAATTTGTAAATTGTTTAAACTTTAAGGTAGGCAGTAGAGATGTATGAAAATAGGATTATCATATTTGTAAACACAGTACGAGAGGTAGTAATGTTAATGGGTTTCCAAACTCCGCCTCCATGACACCTGTCAGGTGTGGATCTGAGGTGGGGTATGGTCTGTTTATCAGCAATGTCCCCTGAGAGTCTATTGTGATTTTTAGCCAAATGAGTTTTAAAGGCCACTCCTACCTCGACACCGGCCTAAGTGGGGATATGGAGCCTCTAACGGTTGTGTATGTTCGTCAGTACTGTTCTTGTAGTATATATATTTGTGACTTCTCACACTCTGTATCAGTCCTTCGTCAATGGCTTGGAAATAAAGTCAAAACCGGTCAGGACCTACACACCCGTTTCTTATTTTTCACCTGTGGTAATGTGTGATATATATATATATATATATATATATATATATATATATATATATATATATATATATATATATATATATATATATATATATATATATATATATATATATATATATATATATATATATATATATATACACACACATGTGTGTGTGTGTATAATATGAGATAGGAGCAGTAAGGCCAACAGAAACTTCAGCATTTCCAACTATAATTTTATTTATCTCCATCGCCAACTTTTCGGGATACAGATCCCATCTTCAGGGCTAAAAACAGAGAAAATGAAAACTCCATGCATCAGGAGTCAGATAAATTGGAGCACAATAGTAAATCATTCTTTAAAAAATAAATAATAATGAGCACACCAGTGAGCTTAAAATTTTAAATGAAAGCAAAGTGGCAAGTAATTAAACACGAAATTAACATTAAAGAACAAAGCTACTAGGGGTTCATTTTAAGCCAAACATATCTTAATCATACCTGGCCAACAAAATACAAATTCTTAAGTACCCTGTGGTAGTACCATCATCATATCTAACTACTTAATCCACAAAAACAAAAAACTTCGTAGTTATGGTGACAACTTTGGAGATCAAGAAATAATTCATCAACGAGAGAAAAATCCATCACTATCCGTGCATGCGTATTAGCGACTAAATGTTTCTGTGATAAAACTACTCCCTCATTAAAAAATTACTCGCGACGAAAATACCACATTTTTTTTCAGTGTTCGTCTTAAGCCAAACGTATCTTCATTACACCTTGCCAATAAAATACAAATTCTTAAGTTAAGTATACCTTAGTTTAAACAGACCACTGAGCTGATTAACAGCTCTCCTAGGGCTGGCCCGAAGGATAGACTTATTTTACGTGGCTAAGAACCAACTGGTTACCTAGCAACGGGACCTACAGCTTATTGCGGAATCCGAACCACATTATAGCGAGAAATGAATTTCTATCACCAGAAATAAATTCCTCTAATTCTTTATTGGCCGGTTGGAGACTCGAACGCGGCCCCAGCAGAGTGCCAGCCGAGAACGGTACCGACCCGTCCAACGAGGAACCACAAATTCTTAAGTACCTTGGGGTGTTACCATCATTGTATCTAAGTACTTAATCCACAAAAAAATCCGCATTTATCAACAATTTCTATATTAGACCATTCAGACTTCGGTATACACTTTCCCACAGAAACGTCAAAGGAAACTTGAAACGCATTGGTTAACACGTACGGGAAGGCGGAAACAGTTGCATCTCTTTTTACGGTGTCTAAAATTACAATTGTAATAAGTAGCTACTGGCTAAGACCGACGTCAACATGTACTATATTTCCTTTTTCTTTATTTGTTCAAATGCGAACTTCCTCATTAATTCGTTCTTTTTTCTTCGTTTTTACCTTCACAGTTTGCTGTAGCGTCTGCTTTGTGACGTTACGGTGACGTAGTCCTTATAAAGTTGGTTTAAATAAGGTCTGAAATTAATTATTGGGTAGTTAGGTAATATGCACACCAACTTCACCATACTACCTTACCCATATTCTCTCTCTCAAAACATCACTCAAACAATCTGGAGCAGAATAATATTTATCTATGAGGTTTCTAACTAATGCAAATAAACTCATTGTCGCGAATTTTTCCCCACCACTGGGAGGGTTGTAAGTCCCAGATGATATGGGACTGGGACGGTCAGGCCTGAAGGGCACTACCAGCAAACATCGAAGAGAAGGTCCATCAAGATCAGGCAGGGTTTTACCATTTTATTTAAAAATAGACTACTTAAAACTAAACATACATGAAACTTGACGCACACCCTTAAGGACCACGCGGTCGGGAACAAGACGATGCTGAAAGCTGTACAAAAACCCATAAAACTAAAAAAACATACCTCTAAAGGCTACAATTTTGCACAAAACTTATTTCCGAACAACCATATATTAACTGGATTAAACCTCAATGTCAAAAATGTGAAAGGATCGAACTAGCATACCAAATGAACCGGCTCTTGTTACAAAATGGACACCTTGGCTGGGGAGGTGACGATCTGGAGAGTGTTCAGCTCACCTAAATGATATACCCTCGAGAAAGACTCATATTGCCCCTCTGCATACCTAGTCGTCACCTCGGTTCCCTTTCAAAATTTATACATAGGTTATTTTACGAAAGGAGCTACTTGGATTATATAGAAAAGAGCCTCTCCGATACTCCTGACGCAGACAACACAGGCGATTCGCAAGACACAAATAATAATCAAACATATTTACGGAAAAAAGTGAACCACGAACTCAGCCGCCTGGTTACCACTCCCCCTCGCTCATCCTGAACGTTGTGAAGGATTGTCGAGAAAAAACGGGTCCAATTTTTTTGTGACACCCATGCTTGCAATCTCTCTCTCTCTCTCTCTCTCTCTCTCTCTCTCTCTCTCTCTCTCTCTCTCTCTCTGTCTTTCTCACATATAAATTCCCTTTATGAATTGGGTTAAACACCAAGTCATACTAGAAAAAACCCGAGAATGTTTGCCACTACAAGTCAATCATTCTCTCTCTCTCTCTCTCTCTCTCTCTCTCTCTCTCTCTCTCTCTCTCTCTCTCTCGTTCACCATTTTAATCAGATAAGTGCCAGGATATATGTATACATGTATATATCATGTTTATTTAAAGTAATGAATTCAAGACAGAACTATCAGTCAAGGAAAGAAAAGTATTTGCAATGATAGTACATACTTTACTCAACAAAACAATTCAAAGGGGATGAAGGAAAATTTGTCTGAGTTCTTCAAAGTTCCTTCGAGCAGTGCCAGGTTGGTCAGCGAGTATATATATAAATAAATACACACACACACACACACACATATATATATATATATATATATATATGTATATAAACACACACACAAACATTAAGCTACAAATGTTTAATATCCAATTCGCGCTACTTCGGGAATATCACCGAAGGGGAATTATAAGTGATAAATGGTTTGGGACCCAAGTGACTCGAACACTCGACAGTACAACCAACATTTTGAACGTCGACTGGGCGTCGTTGGTTGTACTGTCGATTGTTCGAGTCACTTAAGCACCAAAACATTTATTACTTATAATTCCCCTTCGGTAACATTCCCAAAATAGCAAGAATTAGATATTAAACGACATTTGTAGCTTAATGTTTGTATATAATATGTCAAGATGATGTGGTAACAATTATATATATATATATATATATATATATATATATATATATATATATATATATATATATATATATATATATGCACACACACAATGTTCCATGAGCTTACCGATTTACTTTAAACCTACCCATATAAATGCATGTTAACGTATTTGCTAAAATGACAGATTTTTCAAGTAATTTGTATTTTTCATAACTATACAAACCTGAGGTCATTACTTAGGAGTATACTTTAGTGTAGCTGGAGACTAGCCGGTGAACTTTAAACAAGGTGGTTAGGTATGTAGTTGGCTACCGACTACAGGTGGGGATCCCGCCCACCCATTCAGTATGCATTCACCTTGCCTTTTGGCCCAGGAGTAGAATAAGGGGTGGCATGAGGTGGACGTTTAACTGTAAAGACCCCAAGTTTGTTTCATTCCTACACAATATACAAAATGTTGGTCTTTACATAGGAAGACTTACTCCCTTGGTGGGAGGATTCTGAGTAAGCTTCTGAACTGACTGGTAGTTCGCCTCACCTGGGCCTCCTTCCTGGTCATGTAAGGGCAAAAGAAGGACACTGTTAAACAAAGGTGTGAACAATTGTGAGTTAAACTGTCAGACTTCTTGACCTTTTGAAATAATGTGTGTGTTGCAACATTGCATCGAAAAAGGCTAGGATGAACCCAGAGCGTCAGAGACAATAAAACTAGAGATAACCAATGGGTCGTTTTATCATCAGCCCCTCTCTCCCCTTGCTAGAGAGAGGGGAAGACTTGTATCTATTAATCTATAAGATTATAGACAGAGTACTCAGTTGTGTAGGCTCGCCTGCATGGCCCGCCCAACTGGCATGTGATGGATAGCTACTTGCCTCTCTCTGCAAGAGAGCAAAGATAAAAGAGAGAAGGGAAGGGGCCAGTCCCCCTCTCCCACTCACTCATTGCCACTGAACACCTTAGGCAAGATGCAAACTGTCCACTAGGGGAGCTGGGTGAGCTACACAACTTGAGCAGCCACCACTGGACCCCAGGGAAAGTGTCCCAGGGCTGTGGGCAACGTCCTGAAGGTAGAAAGACGTGAGAGTGGGCAGCCTAGACCACTTTCTGTCTTAAGACCTGTAGAATTGACAGTTTCCTCCGGAATGTGAGCGACAGACAATGTTCCTTTCCTTGTGAGGTACTCGGAACGAACTCCTGGCTACATGTTGGGTGTAGAGTTCGCCCATTGATAGCCTTACAAGGCCAGAAGTAAATCGTGTTCTTGAACACTTCTTTCTTAGCCAAGCCAGTACTAATGAAGAGTTGTTGACACTCAGGCCTGAGATGTCAAATCCTCTGAAGCACTTTAACTGGACACAGTAGTATCCTGTTACAATTACTACCAACCAGTTCTCAGATGGGACTGAAAGTGACTCAAAAACCTTTGCTACGAGTTCTAGGACAAACTCGAGTGTAACAGAGCCTTATCTCCCTGAGTGCTGTAGTATTCACAGAGGCCAAGCCCTCGCAGACAAAGAAGACTAAGCAGAAGATCTCCGTCTCTGGGTTAGCTTACCTGTTGGTCTGCATTACCTTTCTGAGACCCTGGAACTGTTCTCATGCGAGATGAGCAGGGGGGCAAGGTCGCACCTTTGTGCTGGGCCTTCACTCTCTCTTGTTAAGTTGATCCTGGGTCCATAGACAGGGGACCTTGCTGGTGTCATGGGAGTCTGTGGGACTCAGCAGTGGCAGAGGAACCTGTACCTGCCTGGGGAAAGATTTTTCAGGGCTGATGTTGGTGACACGGGGGCCTACCGGAGCCTCGTGCACCTCTGGTTACACAAGTGTTCATGGAGAACCATGCACCTGGGGACCCTCTGCAACAGTTGCTACAGATACATTGGGGTCAGAGGAGCCCTGTGCAGCAGTGAAAGGTTCCTCACTGGCTTGGGATGGTGACTTCTGAGGACTGGTGTCAGAGGCATGGATGTCCATGGAGACCCGTGCCTCTGTTGCTCCTGCAGCACGGGGGTCTGAAGAACCCTGTACAGTGGTCCCTGTGTCCGCAGACAGAGGAGAGCAATTGAGAGATCCCTGTGCCTCTTCCGAGGCCTCAAGATTGTTCTATGGGTGTTGGGAGATGAGATGTTTCTACCTAGGACCATGGAAGTGTAACGATGGAACCGCACTGTGACAGCTTCTGTTGTGCTGATCTATCGTTGGGAGTTTCCAAAGATTGGAAAACCCTGCATAATGACTAGGTGACTGAGCTTATGTGCCATCACGTTCCGGTTCACCAGAATGTACCTGGCTAACAGTTCTGCCGAGTTTGCAATCGCCCACTCATACACCTGGACTGACAACATGTAGAGTTGAAAGGAAAGCAGTCCCCCCCCCATTTGTTGACAAAAGTTACTCTCGTGGTGATGGGGGTACTGACACTCATCAGCTCCACAGAGTAGCTTGCCAAGATCCTGAACCTCTCAAAGAACTAAGGAAGCTGTCTTGAGTTCCAGGATATTGATGTGGAGGTGTTTGCCATTCCAGTTCCACTCACCTTAAAGCAACAACTCTTCCAGGCGTGTCCCTTGGTCGATGCCCCTGAGAACAGGAGCATGACTTACTCAGCTTTCTCCCTCCAAGAAGTAAGTCTTCCTATAATAAAGAATGAGGGTTTGTATATTGTATAGGAACAAATGACAAATTTTAACAAATAATTTGTATTATTCCTAACTATGCAAACCTTAGGTCTTTATAGTTAAATGCCCATCTCATGCCACCCATCAAGCTGACACCAACCTTAGCTGGGCCAAAGGTAAAGTGACGCTTTACTGACCGGGCAGGCAGGACTCCCACTGGGTCATTCGGTAGTTAATTACCGTTCCGCCTTGTTAAAAGTTTAACTGCCGGTTTCCAGCTGCACTGAAGGTAATTCCTATAACAAAGACCTCAGGTTTGTACAGTTAAGAAAAATCAAATTACTTTTAAAATCTGTTATTTTGTATAGGTAACTCGAGGTTTCTATGTAACCTGAGTACCCGGAGTGACACGGTTCTCCTTGGAGGTCCAAGTACTCGGAGGTTCCGAGTCATGTACAGGATGATCTTCAGTTGCTCTCTCTACCTGAGTGTCCGAAGAAACACGGGCAGAGGTAAGCACTGGTCCGGAAAGGCGAACTCCTGGAGCTAGTATCTGTGACACAGGTTACCTCTTCAATGTGTTGTATCTGAAGGGATCTGTGCACCTGGTGCTCCCGTGTTGCCGAGACCCCGCAGCACGGTTCCCGAGTCCGAAGACATTAGGGAGCACCCAGAAGAGATAGCACACAAGTAGATGAAGGCAAAGATGATGTGAATTCGATTCCCTTCTTCAACTTATACCACAAGTCTGTCGCTGCCCAGGACCCTTGCACATTCTTGTGTGGGAATGGGAAGGTGGGGATAAGCACACACTCTCTGGACTCTCTCTGAGTTGAGCCATGGGTTCAGTGGGAGCCCGGGTGACAGCTGCTTGCATGCTCGTAGACAGGTCAGATTGAGCAGTCGACAACATACAGTGCAATACCACAGGTATTGCTAGTGGGCAAACCCATATTTCCCAAGTCCCTTGAGCTCTACAACATCTGAAAAACCTAAAACATTACAAATGTCAAGTAATAATTTTGAGAATATGAAAAATTTTAAAAGTAATTTGTATTTTTCCCAACTATGCAAACCTGAGTTCTTTACAATAGGAATTACCTTCTGTGTAGCTAGAAACTGGCCGTTTAACTTGAAAAAAGGTGATGAAGTACGTAGTTAACTACCGACTATGGGTGGGCATTTAACTGTAAAGACCTTAGGTTTATATTGTTAGGAAAAATACAAATTACTTTTACAATCTGTCATTTGTTCCTACACAATATACAAGCTGTCAGTCTTTACGTTAAGAAGACTTACTTCTTGGTGGGAGGATTCTGAGTAAGCTTCTGAACTGGCTGGTAGTTTGCCTCACCTGGGTTTCCTTCCTGGTCATGTAAGAGCAAAGGACGGAGATCAGCCTCTGATGTGTTGAACAGAAGTGTCAATAACTGTGCGTTCAACTGTCAGACTTCTGGACCTTTCGAATTAATGTGTGTGAGTAGCAACATTGCTTCGAAAAAGGCTTGGCTGAACCCAGAGTGTCAGAGACAAGAAAACTAAAGATACCCAAGGGGTTTTTTCATCGTCAGCCCCTCTCTCCCCTTGCAGGACAGAGGGGGAGGAGTTACATCTATTAATCCATCTAAGATTATAGACAGGGTGCTCAGTTATGTAGGCTCACCTGCATGACCCACCCAACCAGCATGTGACAGATGGCTACTCGTCTCTCTCTGCATGAGAGAGGAGATAAAAGAGAGAAGGGAGGGAGCCAATCCCCCACTCCTGTTCGCTCTTTGCCACTGAACATCCTAGGTGAGATGCAAACTGTCCACTATGGGAGCTGTGCAAGCCACACAACTTGCTGAGCAGCCACCACAGGACCCAGGGAAAAGGAGTCCCTGGGCCTGTGGGTCACATCCTGGAGGTAGAAAGACATGCGAGTAGACAGCCTACGCTACTGTTTGCTTTAATCCATGTAAGTTCTTCCAGAGTGCGAGGGATGGACCAATGTCCCTATCTTCATGAACAAACTCTTGACCACAGGTTGGATGTAGAGTACATTCATTCGATAACCTCACGAGGCTAGAAAGAAATTGCGTTCTTGAACACTTCTTCCATAGTCGAGCCAGTACTAATGGAAAGTTGTTGATGCTCAGGCCTGAGATGTCGAGTCCCCTGAAGATAATACTGTAGCACTCAAACTGGATCTTGTAGTATTTTGTACAAATACTACCAATCAGTTTCTAGAAGGGACTGAATGTGACTTGAAAGTCATGCTACGAGTTCCAGGACAGATCGAGCAACAGAACCTCATCTCTTCAAGTGCTGTAGAATCCTAGAGGCCAAGGTCTCTACAGACAGGAAGGCTAAGCAGGAGACTGCCTTTCCAGGTGAGCTTATCTATGGGTTTGCATGACATGTCTGGGACCCTGGCATTGTTTCCATGCGGTCGGGCCTGGGTCTGTAGACCGGGGGACTTTACTGATGTCACACAAGTCCGTGAGACTCTGTGTAGCAATGGAAGAACCTTAACCTGCCCAGGAAGGATTCCTGAGGCAGACATTGGTGACAAAGGGGTCTAATTGGAGCCCTGTGCACCTCTGGCAACAGAGGTCTGTGGAGAACCATGCACCTCCGGTGACAGTTGCATTCCCGGAATCTGCGTACCTGTGAATCCCATGGTATGGGGTTCCATGGAACCTTGTACAACAGTTGCTACCAATACACGGGATCAGAGGAGCCCCATGCAGTGTCCATAGACGGGGTAGTAAATGTGAGATCCGTTGCCTCTTCCAAGGCTTTAAGAATTTTCCATGATTTTTGGGAGATGTTTCTGTCAGCAACCATGGAAATGGCATGATGGAACAGTGCACCAACAGCTTCTGTTGTGTTGCTTTATCGTTGGGAGGCTCCGAAGGTTGGGCTTGTGTAATTGTCTGGGTATGGGGGCCAAATCCATGTCACCTGATATTGGTGATGAGTTTATTTGCCATACTTTCCAATCCCCGGAAGGTACTTGGCTAACAGCTCTGTTGGGTACGTAGCCGGCCACTCGTACAGTTGGAGCATCAACATGTAGAGTTGAGAGGAAGCCAGTTCCCCCCCCCCCACAACTCGTTTGTTGACAGAATTTACTCTAATGGTGAAGGGGGCTGCTGACACTCATCCATACCACAGTAGCTTACCAAGATCCTGAGACTCTGGAAGAGCTAAGGAAGCTGTCCTGAGTTTAGGATACTGATGTGGAAGTGGTTGTCATTCTGGTTCTGCTCACATGGAAGCAGCAAGTCTTCCAGGTGTGCGCCTCTTCCCTCGGTCGAAGCCTTTGAGAACAGAGGCAAGACGGGAGGGGGAGTATGAAAACACACTCCAGCAAGGTTCCTGTCGTCTAACCACTAGGCTAGTCCCCGATTTCCTTCCTCCCTCGGGGGGAAAGGAAGGAATACGGAGAACCTTATTGGAGATAGAACTCCTGATTCTCCACTGAAGGGAATGAAGGTGAAGCCACTCCTGAGGGCCCGGCTTCTCCTGGGGCCACAGGTGAACAAGGACAACTTGTCATCGTCGAACTCGTTGTTCCTTAGACAGGAATAACTGAACTCCTCTCCGAGCCTGATGATACGGGACTGAAACCATAACACCAGCACCTCAGGATACTTGGGAGTTCTGCTTGAATGTTAGAACTGGTTTCTCAAACTCGGAGAACTTCCTATCGGACTTGCACCTCTCGGTGTAACCTCAGGAGGCTGAGGGGATAGGAGAGAGGGAGTGTTACGATTTCACTTATTTGATATGCAACGTTTATTCTCCATATGAACTCTCTAAAGACAATTTTATGTCAATCACTTCAGTCATGAAACTTTCTAATTACATTTCATTGAATAACTGCGGGATTCTTTCCATTCTTTAAAGTTAAATCATTATTACTCGAATTAAGTACTTTAAAAGAAAATGTATACATAGGAATATTGTCACCTTTAGAGTATACTGCTCCTGCTGATCAACCCTTAAACTTTCTGTGCACCAATAATGGAATACAAAAGAGGATACATAAAACTACTACAAAAAACCAATAACAATTTATTATAAAATTATCCAACGAAATTAAATAGAACTATGAGTAACATATAATCAAGGTCTTCCAACAATTACTTTTCCCCAATCCTTAACCTTTTCAAGTACTCAGTTGAGTATCAAAAGAACGATTATGGATATAAACATAAGGTTACTAAATGAATACATAACAGGTTATTAACTAAACAGTTCAAAGTTAACTATCAATTAAATGATGAGGATCCCAGTACAAACTTATACGATGGTGATAGTTACTTTAAGAGTTGCGTTTATGAGTTACTTTACGAGTTACTTTACAAGAATTACTCTACCGGAGACAGTACGACAGTTATCAATAATAACAATTTTAGGTCCAGAGCTTACAAATACAACAGGAGAGAGGGAAAGTGCCAAAACATTAAATTACCACAAGCACCATTAACTGTGGAAACACATTGGCCAATACCTGGACCAACACCATCAAAGGCTTTCTACACCCTCGATCTTAAATGACAACAGCATACCCAGCTGTACACGAGTTATACAAAACACAGAATATCACGACGAAGGAAACTCTTAAGCCACACAATCACAAATGAATTATCCTAATTCCAGGCTTACTCCTTCTACCGTCTGATAGTAAAAACAGTATACTTTACCTAAATCCTCAGGGCACAATATCAGACCATGGTCAATACATTCGTATAACCCCTTCCTGTTAACCAGCACACAATTCCCTTCTCTCCGTTTAAACCATCGTCTCACCACAGGTGGACAAACTCTTGCTTCTGGCCTCTGTATCAGGATCAACTATATCCACCGATACCTTCTGTCGTACTGCTCAACTAGACTTCTCGCGAGCCGTCCACTTCCACTCGGTATCTCGAATAGAAAACATAAAAACAAGGGGATTAGTTGTTAAACAAGCAATATCTTACTCCTCAACAATTACGAACTTTACGGTACTCAAACGTCTGTAAGGATCTTAAAGAAAAGAAACAGGAACAACGACAGACGTCCGATACCAACGCCATCTTTTGGCTAGAGTACAGTTATAAACAATGGAATTTTTACTAAAGTTTGTAACACCCCCATACTACTATGAAAAATTCTTTTAAAGAAAAAAAATTTTTTACTTTATAACTTATAAACTCATTTGACAAGTATCAAAATTACTGGGATATAATATTACTTGAAATACAGTATCTACAATTCTTATTGTATACATGGATCAGTAAATTTTAAACACCTTAACATTAACAATCCTAGCTTTCTTACAACCAATAATATTTACAATCGGGACAACGCATCTGCTACTATGTTGTCTTTTCCGGGTATATGGGCAATTTCTAAGTTGAACTGCTGTAAATACAGAAACCAGCGTGTTAACCTCTGGTTCTTATTTTTAAATTGGCTCAAGAACTTTAAAGGGTTATGGTCGGTCCTGACTTTAATTACATGAGCATTGCCAGTTAGATAGACCTCATAATGTTGAATAGCCGACCACAAAGCCAAAGTTTCCTTTTCAATTACAGAGTATTTACGTTGGGCATCTGTAAAGCTTATGGGAGTAATATGATACAGGATGCTCAACCCCATTATTATCTTTTTGTGACAACACTGCTCCAATGCCATAATCTGAAGCATCCACTGTTAGTATGAAAGGATCTAAAAAGTTAGGGTTTTTAAGTACCGGTTTACTAATTAGTACAGACTTCAACTTTTCAAAAGAATCTTGACATCCACTAGTCCATGCAAACTTAACGTTCTTCTTTAACAGATTAGTTAATGGGACCGCTACTTCTGATAAATTGGGAACAAATTTCCTATAAAAACCAACTAACCCAAGAAACTGTCGAATATTTTTACGGGACTTAGGATTTTCAAAATTCAAAATTGCCTTGATATTACTATCCTTAGGTGCTACAGTACCATTACCAACTGTATGTCCCAGATACGTTACTGAAGCCTTACAAAAATCCGATTTTTTGAAAATTCACAGTTATATTGGCTTCTTTCAAAGCTACAAACAAGGCTTTCACATGTTTCTTATGCTCTTCCCAAGAATCATCATATACCACTACGTCATCTATATATACTATACAATTCTCTAAGTTAGGTATAACATTATTCATTAATCTTTGAAAAGTTGAAGCTGCGTTTTTTAATCCAAATGGCATTACTTGACACTCAAACAATCCATCACTTGTCACAAATGCAGAAATACTCTTGGCGTTTTCTGTTAATGGAACTTGCCAATACCCTTTACACAAATCAATTTTTGTTAAATATTTAGAACATCCCATCCGATCTCACGCAATCCTCTAACCTGGGTAGTGGATAAGTATCTGAAACAGTTACCTTATTCACCTTCCGATAGTCCACACATAACCTCACTTCTCCATCAGGTTTAGGCACTAATAACACTGGTGATGACCAAGGGGCTATTACTGGGAGAAATTAATTTGTTTTTTAACATATAATCCACCTCTTTTTTTTTAACAAGTTCTTTCTTTAAAGGATTCATACGATAAGGATGTTTAATTGGTCTTACATCACTCTCTAACTTTATATCGTGTGTAGTTACACTAGTTCTACCAGGGTTATCTCCAAAAATACTGGCATGTTCCAAAATAATATCCTTCATTTCTTCTCTTAAATCTGGTTGCAGATGAGCTAACTTAATATCCAAGTTATTTAAAATTTCAGAATTTCTTTTTAAAGACACATCAACAGTGGGATACACTTCATCTTGAATTACTTTCACTACATTTGTAGGCTTTACTTCACCCACGTGATAAGCTTTGAGCATATTAATATGAACTACCATTTGTTTTTTCTTACGATCAGGAGTTGAAATTACATAATTTGTATTATTAATCTTTTAATTACTGAGTATGGACCCACAAATTTACTCTCACCAATATTACTCGTTTTTGTAAACAATAACAATACTAAGTCTCCTTCCTTAAAACTTCTATTCACTGCTTTGACATCAAATTTTTCCTTCATACTCTTTTGTGAATGAGCCAAGTGCTTTTTAGCAAATTCCCATGCTTTATACAATTTACTTTTATTATCAGAAAACCATTCTACAATATCAGTTTCACTCTGCTCTTTTTCCCAACCTTCTCTAATTGTTTCTAACGGGCCCTTACAGTATGACCATAAATCATATCAAAGGTGAAATTCCCAAACTATCATTAGGTACTGAACGAATTGCAAATAACAAGTACGGCAAGTTCTCGACCCAAAGGTTGCGTTTATCCAAACAAAACTTCTTAAGCATAGTTTTCAAGGTTTGATGAAACCTTTCTATTGTACCTTGAGATTCAGGGTGGTACGGGCTAGATAATTTATGCTCTATTCTAAAGTCACTTAACCACTTCTTAAACTGGTCCGAGGTGAAAATTGACCCTTGATCTGTTTGAATTGTCTTTGGTAAACCTTTACTTGAAAAGAAATTTATTAAATGCCTTACAATGACTTTAGTCGTTGCCGATTTTATGGGTATAGCCTCAGGATACCTGCTTACTCTATCAAAAATAGTTAATAAATACTTAACTCCTGACGTGGCTACAGGCAAAGGCCCAACTATATCTAATAAAATATGGGAAAAAGGTTCTCCTACTGATAATATTGGTTGTAATGGAGCTTTTGGGACGGGCTTATTTACTTTTCCTACCATCTAACATTCATGGCATTCCTTACAAAATCTTTTAATGCTCTCCTTCATTTTTCGGCCAAAAGAAATTGCTAGCTATTCTATAAAAGGTCTTACTTATGCCTAAATGTCCTGCAAATAGGTTGTTATGAGCAAGTTCCATTACCTTTACTCTAAACTTTTCTGGCAATACAATTTGATTAGTCACCTTCCACTCCATACTCTTCTTCGTGGAACCCAAAGATTTACGAATTAATAACCCTTCCTTCATGAAAAATTGACTTCCTAGTTTATTTCCTTCTTCCATATTCCTTTTCAAAGCATTACAATCTTTATCTTTGTTTTGCTCTTCTATCAAATTTTCTCTAGTACAATTTAGATTGCCTACATTATCCTCAATTACTTTCCTTTCATCAGTGTTATTGTCTACCACTAGAATAGGTCTAGTCTCCTTATTAAACAACCCTCCAAGTTCATCTTCATATAGCTTATCTTCAATTAAGTCTACGCTTTTACTTTTACACTCATCCTGCAACTCTGACTTAATCCCATTTTCCTCATTCTGAATTTCCTCACTTAACATTACATCCTCTACTCGTGGAAATTGATTTTTCACTCCCAATACTAAATCGTTTGCAAGTAGTAACTGCACTCCATCAACAGGAATTTTGTCTGCTATAGCTAAGATACAATTTCCTTTGTAGTACTTCTTTGAATCTACATCTACCTCTAGTAATGGAGCTACATATAATGTATCAGAAACCCCTAGTATCACATTACCTTTACACCTTTCTAATAAACTGTCAGGCAACACATCCTTCAAGATTAAAGATTGAGAAGCGCCTGTTTCTCTCAATAACTGTACACTTATTTCCACCTTGTTGTCTAAACTGGTCACTTTAGCACTTGATTTGTAAGGTGAAAACAAATCTCGCCCTTTTTCTTCACTGGGTACAATATTATGTACAGGACTTAAAGTTTGTAATAACAATACCTTTTTCTTGTTGTCCATCTTTCTGCTCCTACACATTGCTATCACATGTCCTGCCTTACCGCACCCCCAACATACTAGGTTACTTGGTCTCTCCGGTCGGACTTGTGTTATGCACTTTCTGGATGTTAGGTTCGTTCTTGCTGTGGGAAAATTTTCGTTGAACATTGGCTTTACCTGAAAACAAGTTAGATCGGTTAACTGTTCTAACAACAGGTTTATGGGTTAACACATATTCGTCTGCCATGGTAGATGCCAAATCCAAAGAAACTACTTGCTTTTCTTCTAAATGGGTCTTTATCTCATCAGGCAAGTTCTCTTTAAAATCCTCCAATAAAATTAACTGCTCGAGATCCTCTTTTGTATCTACTGACCTCGATTCACACCATTCTACAAAGAGTCTTTCTTTGTTCCGTGCAAACTCTCTGTAAGTCTGGTCTTGAGTTTTCCTTAGCTGTCTAAAGTTTTGTCTATAGGCTTCTGGGACTAATTCATATGCAGCTAACACCACTTCTCTCACTGCATCATAGTCGTTTGACCTCTCTAAAGACAACGTAGAAAAAGCGATTTGTGCTTTTCCAACTAAGACAGATTGGACCATCACTGCCCAAAATTCCCTTGGCCATTTAAGCGATGCTGCTATTTTCTCAAAAGCAATGAAAACTTATTTACTTCTTTTTCATTAAATTTAGGCACCATCTTGCTATTTCGCACTGGATCAAAAGTACTGGGCCTTTCACCGCCTCCTAACTTAAGTACTTCTAGCTCATGTTGTCTTTCTTTCTCTTTCTCTTGCCTTTCTCTCTCTTTCTCTTGCCTTTCTCTCTCTTTCTCTTGCCTTTCTCTCTCTTTCTCTTGCCTTTCTCTCTCTTTCTCTGCTAGTTCAAACTGCCTTTGTCTTTCCTTTTCCTCTAGTTCAAACTTCCTTGCTTTCTCCTTTTCTGCCAATTCTAACTCCATTCTCTTTGTTTCCAATTCAAATTCCTTTAACTTAAACTCTTTCTCCATCTTCTTCAGTTGCACTTGTAACTGTAAACGTTTAAGCTCAACATCACCCAACTCTGGTTTCACTTCCACTTTTTCTTCTACATCTAAAGCTTGTGCCCTTTCCTCTTGCGCCTCTTCACCTTCACCTTCACCTTGCGCATCTTCACCTTCACCTTGCGCCCACTCATCATCACCTTGCGCCCTTTCCTCATCTTCACCTTCACTAGCTTCTCCCTCATTACTTTCTTGTAACTTGTTAACGATAGCAGCTAACATTTCATCTTTCTTAGTGGAAGAGGTATATCTTACACCTAAATATTGGGCTACCAATTGCAGCTCTCTTTTCAGCAGACCGGGCAAGTCGGCTAAATAGGTTTCACGATTTAGAAATTCCTCAACCTCATCAGTTGACTCAATCCTAATGGTACTCATCTTTACTATGTTGACAAACAATGCAAAAATAACGCCTCTTCTACACTCCAATACAAAATGCACAGAAAACGATTTTACAGACAAGGAAAAAAACTTACTTTTAGTTTTTTTTACATCCCGCTGGGGATGCCACTTTCTTTTATGTTACGATTTCACTTATTTGATATGCAACGTTTATTCTCCATATGAACTCTCTAAAGACAATTTTATGTCAATCACTTCAGTCATGAAACTTTCTAATTACATTTCATTGAATAACTGCAGGATTCTTTCCATTCTTTAAAGTTAAATCATTATTACTCGAATTAAGTACTTTAAAAGAAAATGTATACACAGGAATATTGTCACCTTTAGAGTATACTGCTCCTGCTGATCAACCCTTAAACTTTCTGTGCACCAATAATGGAATACAAAAGAGGATACATAAAACTACTAAAAAAAACCAATAACAATTTATTATAAAATTATCCAACGAAATTAAATAGAACTATGAGTAACATATAATCAAGGTCTTCCAACAATTACTTTTCCCCAATCCTTAACCTTTTCAAGTACTCAGTTGAGTATCAAAAGAACGATTATGGATATAAACATAAGGTTACTAAATGAATACATAACAGGTTATTAACTAAACGGTTCAAAGTTAACTATCAATTAAATGATGAGGATCCCAGTACAAACTTATACGATGGTGATAGTTACTTTAAGAGTTGCGTTTATGAGTTACTTTACGAGTTACTTTACAAGAATTACTCTACCGGAGACAGTACGACAGTTATCAATAATAACAATTTTAGGTCCAGAGCTTACAAATACAATGGGAGAGAGGGAAAGTGCCAAAACATTAAATTACCACAAGCACCATTAACTGTGGAAACACATTGGCCAATACCTGGACCAACACCATCAAAGGCTTTCTACACCCTCGATCTTAAATGACAACAGCATACCCAGCTGTACACGAGTTATACAAAACACAGACTATCACGACGAAGGAAACTCTTAAGCCACACAATCACAAATGAATTATCCTAATTCCAGGCTTACTCCTTCTACCGTCTGATAGTAAAAACAGTATACTTTACCCAAATCCTCAGGGCACAATATCAGACCATGGTCAATACATTCGTATAACCTCTTCCTGTTAACCAGCACACAATTCCCTTCTCTCCGTTTAAACCATCGTCTCACCACAGGTGGACAAACTCTTGCTTCTGGCCTCTGTATCAGGATCAACTATATCCACCGATACCTTCTGTCGTACTGCTCAACTAGACTTCTCGCCAGCCGTCCACTTCCACTCGGTATCTCGAATAGAAAACATAAAAACAAGGGGATTAGTTGTTAAACAAGCAATATCTTACTCCTCAACAATTACGAACTTTACAGTACTCAAACGTCTGTAAGGATCTTAAAGAAAAGAAACAGGAACAACGACAGACATCCGATACCAACGCCATCTCTTGGCTAGAGTACAGTTATAAACAATGGAATTTTTACTAAAGTTCGTAACAGGGAGTGATCACTCTTCCAGACTTGTTGGAGATACCGGCAGGAGAGGAAAGCCTTGGGTGATTGGCAACCCACGATGGCAGTGGCTGCATGGGTCTAGGAGAGTGCCTTCGATCACGCGAACATGGCGAGGTGCTGTCCTGAGGAAAGCGAAGAGGTTCACATGAACTTACTCGAAGGCTCAAGTCAGGTGAGTGGGGTCGATCACGTGAACGTGAACGAGAGCTGGCCAAAGGAGAGCAGTTGCGGAATTCCAGGTGTGAACTTGGCCTGTCCTCTCGATGTGCTCCTGTCTTTCTTTGAGGTAGTGGTCTCCTGGCGAGAAGAAGACTGCATGGGGGACTTCCTCAATGCTTCTCTGAGTGCTTGGACCCTTGAGTCAGGAACACCTGATCGGGACCCTGACCCAGTACTCAGAGTAGTACTGGTAGGGGGAGCAGAAGCACCTGCATGCTTTGACACCTCTTGTTCTGTGCCTGAACCAGACGGGGGAGCAGAGTCACCAGTGCTGGTTTGGGGTGGTTGAGGTTTTGGCAAAACCCGAGTACCTGAAGAGGCTTGATCCTGCTTGGAATTTCAAGCACTCGAAGACCCTGAATCACATCCAGGATAATCATCAGGTGCGCCTTCCTCCCTGCATGTCCAAATAGACATGGGAGGAGGTAGGCACAGCACCAGTCTTGGAAGAAGACTTCTCAGCACTGGTTTCAAGTGTGCCGGTCTCAGAGACTCATGCACTTGAGGCTGTCATGGGAAGAGGGATCGTTCACACACAGGCATGGACTTGGCTAACCTAACGACATGCTATAGGCTTCTTCGAAGTCACTCAAGGTCTATCCCCAAGATCATTGAGCTGAGAGATCAGCCACACAATCTTTGAGTAGGTCCTCTGTAGACGAGGGTGACTGGTCCTGAGGAGAAGTACCTCTGCCTTCAGGATGCTGTACCCTCAGCCTATCTCTTGGCAAGAGAGAGGCTTGACAGGACCTCAGACCCTCTCTCATTGAGAGGGGTCGAACACCTTTCCCATACCTGCTAGAAGCCGAAGCCCTGACAGGAGAAAAGGGCTGTGAGCGATCGTTAGAACGATGACTGCAAGGGTATAGGAGAGTAAATCTGCTCACACGGAAGTGGGCAGGGCCTGTCTTGAAGGTGAACAGGTTCACACAAACGTGTGCAGAAGCTATCGGGCATGAACTCGGACTGTTTTCAAGACATTGCTCCGTCTTCTTCGAGGACTTGGTCGTGAAGAAGATTGTATGGTGATCCCATTGGTAGTTTCTCCAGGTGTGAGTAGGCTGTACCAGTATGGAACCCTGGCCACTTGCTTGGGAGAGTACTGGCAGGGGGTGAGGCAGCACTCACATGCTGTGCATTCACTTTTTCTTTACTGGTGTCTTGGAGATTTGTCAGTTGTAAAGGAACCTACACCAGCCCATGGAACTCCCGATACTGGCAAAGGTAACTTGGGGTTTCTAAGAAACCCAGTTACCTGGGGTAACACAGGCCTCCTTGGAAGACCACACACCTGAAGCTCCTGAGACACGAATCTATTGAGCACCATTAGCTTCTACTACCAGAGAATTCAAGGAACCTCAACCAGAAGTGGGCTCTATACCAGCCCTTGGAGTGATCCATGGTACTGGTGAAGGGTAGCTTCGAGTTTCAAAGAAACCCAAGTACCCAAGGTGATGCAAGTCTTGCTCGAGACTTGCGCACCTGAAGCTCCTGAGTCACGATTATATCGATCATCAGTTGCTTTCTCTACCCGAGTGTCCAAAGAACTCAAGTAGAAGAACGATGATACCAGTCCGAGAAGGTATCTCCAAGTTACTGGTAAAGGTAACTCAGGGTTTCAAGGAAGCCCAAGTACCCATGGTGACACCAGTCTCACTCAAGACTCGCGCACCTGGAGCTCCCGATTCACTACTGGACTGATCATCAGTTGCTCTCTTTACTCGAGTGTCTGAGGAAACTCAAGCAGAGGAAGGATATACCAGTCCATGGAGGTATCGCCACAATACTGGTAAAGGTAACTTGTGGTTTCAAGGAAACCCAAGTACCCACTGTGACGTGTGTCCTGTTCATGACTCGCGCACCTGGAGCTCCCGATTGACTACATTGATTATCAGTTGCTCTCTCTACTCGAGTGTCCGAGGAAACTCGAGAAAAGAAGGATTATACCAGTCCATGGAAGTAACTCCCGATACTGGTAAAGACAACTCAAGGTTTCGATGAAACCCGAGTACCCGTAGTGACACGACTTTCCTTGGAGGTTCACGCACTCGAGCTTCTGAATTAATACAAGATGATCTTTGGTTGCTCCTTGTACCCGAGCATCCGAAGAAACACGGGCAGAGGTGCATACTAGCCAATGGTGTCGCTATGGGGGGCCAGGGGGGGCCCAGGCTCCCCAGTCAGATGCTTGGCCCCCCAGTTGAAATTCCCTTCGTAGCTAAACTTTAACCTTTTGGTAGTCAGAAGCAGAATTATAGTTATAGGTTTTTAACACAAATGACGTGTTTGTTCATGATATTTTGATCCAACTTATGTATGAAGTGATTGGATCTATAGTTACAGTTTTGAATAATTGCAATGCAATTTGCTACTGCTGCTTAGAGTTAATTTCCAGGGAGAGGAGATGAAGAAGAGGGAATGGGATAGGTTGAAATTTTAAAGAGATTTTGGAGGGTCATAAGTCTTTTGTGTCATTGATGATTATGTACTATTTCGATATATTTACATGACAAGGATATTATACTATAGTTGAAAATTAAAACTTGATGATAGAAATTAGGCTAGTGTTGAATATAAGACTGTGAGGAAATTTACATTACAGTATTTGATACATTTGCATGTGGTAAGAGTTGCAAATAAATTGAAAATTGAGCTCTGTAATTTCAAATACAGGTTTACTGATTACTAATACTATTATTTTCCTTCATTCACATGGATATATACATTCGAGAATAGTATATTTTACTAATTTCAGAATTGGTACATTAGTTTTGTGTAATTTTCTTTGGCCTCCCAAAAATATCTTGGCCCCACCTAGGCCTCCCCACTGATGGAATGCCAGCTATGCCACTGGTACTAGTCCGGGAAGATTTCCTGGAACTAGCAACAAGTGGCCCGGGTCACCTTTTCAACGTGTCGTATCTGAGGAAACCCGCGCACCTGCCCTGGTGCTCCCGTGCTGCAGGGTCTCATGAGACCCGCGGCACGGTTCCCGAGTCCGACGGCGTGGGAGAGCACTAGGTAATTGAAGGCGAAGTGGGATGATTTTTCGGTTCTCTTTGACTTCTACCATAAATCTATCGCTGTCCCTGGACCCTTGCACCATTCCCGTGCGGGATTAGAAATATGGGAATGAGCGCACAGGCACTCTAGACTCTCTCGCTCTCAGAGTTGAGCCGCGGGTTCCGTGGGAACCCCGAGTAACAGCTGCTTTCATGCCCGTAGACGTATCAGAATGAGCAGTCGGCACCATCAGCGCAGTGCCGCAGGTATTGCTAGCGAGAGAACCCGTATTCTCAAGTCCTTTGAGCTCTACAACATCTGAAAAACCTAAAACATTACAAATGTCAAGTAATAATTTTCAGGACACAAACCTTCTTTCGCACTGCGAAGGAATAGAACCCTCCGAAAAAGACGAAGTAGTATCGTCGAGTCGTAAGCGGAGGTGAGAAACCAGTTTAAGCTCGTTGCCTTGGCAACGTAAAAACCAGTTATAGTGTTGCGTTATGGCAGAATGTACAATTATATCAGAATTTCTACTGAATACGCAACACAAGGGAAATTAGGGAATGGAATTGCATTATGTCATATTAGCGCTTATGTTTAGATATAAGCAAAAAAACATCAAACCAGTTTGACCTATCTCAAGGTTAATAAATTTGGAAGGTTGCATTATATCAGAATGAACAGTTATATCAGAGTACTGAATAGGTAACACAAGGGCAAAATAAGGGGTTGGATTTCCATTATATCACAAAAGAACGTTATTCTCCAGGTAGAAGCAAAAAGAGCAACACACATATATATCATGAAAACATAACATAAACAAATGAAACAGTCGAACGGCAGGCTCTCTCTCTCTCTCTCTCTCTCTCTCTCTCTCTCTCTCTCTCTCTCTCTCTGCGGCCAAAAGCAAAGTGAATGCATACCGACTTGGTGGGCGGGACCCCCACCCGTAGTCGGCAGCCATCTACTGTATATACTTAACCACCGTGCTTAAAGTTAAACGGCCGTCTGCAGCTGCGCTGAGGTATATTCCTATGTGAAAACCGAAGGTTTGTATATTGTGTAGGAACAGTTCACATTTCTTATCTCATTCATCACCCTTTCCCCGTTACCATTGCATCAAACTTACCTCTGCAACACAGTGTCTCAGTGGCAATCTTGTCAACTCCAAAGGTTTTTCATTCGCAAAGTGTAGGGTGTTCATAATAATTCGTTAATAATTTTCCGCGAGAGTAGGCCTTAGATAAGTTGTGTTGTCTGCGGTCTGTTCAGTATGTAGGTGGATGGAAGGATAAGAGAATTTCCTGACAGAGCAGCAGTGGATGGAATGGTTGGTGTTAGTGGACGATACAGTGGTGGTTAGTAATGTTAGTGTTAACGCTGGCAAGGTTATATATGTAAGTTGGAGAACTGGATGATGATATTGGTAGCCCAAGAAGTAGTGTGGTACATTCAAACAGTAATTCATATCAATAGAAAACAGTTATTGCAGAATGTATAGAATAGTTATTGTGTCTGGGAAAGAAAAAAGTACAATATTCGTCATGGGATTATTCAGTCAGCTTTTCTCCTGACATGTGCTTTCCCTCGGAGAAACTGGATTATTGTAGCGGTACCGTTTTGAGCTGAGGTTGGAAGCGCCATGTTCCTGCCCTCGGGGCGGATCGAGGGCCTCTGTATGTGCCAACGGCCTCTAGCTCAATGGTTCCCAACCTTTTTTGCCCCGTTCCCCCTTTTCCAGTCACTTTTTCACCTGTGGACCCCTACAACGAAATAGGTTAAGCCAGCAAAATTAATAAAAGATTTTTTCTGCAAAAAATGAATATATTCGTGTAAAATGCCTTGCATTGTTATGCTGATTAAGCTGTAGGCCTGTTTATATGAAATCAGAAAACATTCCGTTCAGCACTTTTTTCTTTAAGTAAAATACATAGGAAAAGTGTTATGTTAATGTTGTTATAGTTGTAGGTATTGTACGCAAAAACTATCTTTATAATACTTGCCCTATTTTTGAGCTTGCAAGCACATGTATGAATAAAAAAAATCACGAAACCTGTATGAATAAAACACATGTCTGAATAACTGTATGAATAAAACACATGTATGAATAAAACACAAAAAATTCACAAAAACAGCAGTGAATGAAACTTTTCATTGGTTAATAAAGTATGTCACTTTATATTTCTCAATGGGACTTCTGTGGTTGTTTTTGAGCAACCAGCTCATGAATCCTTGGCTCAGTGGCAGCCAGTGCACATCTCAAGTCATCTTCCACAGACAGCTTGTTCCTTGGTTTTGTTTTTATTGCAAGTAATGAAGAAAACCCACTTTCGCACAGGTAGGCTGAAGCAGAAGGCAAAAGAACTCGAACTGCCAGATCACTTATTTTTGGATATGATTCCATCATTGAACACCAGAAGCTGGACAAGGAGTTTGACTGGAACACATCCTTGGCTGTTGAATCGTGGATAAGCTCAATGAACTCTTCTTGTGCGTCTTCTAACACATCATCAACCTGACATAAGAACGGATTTTTGCTAATCCTGCATGCTGAGGGCTTAAGTCAGGAAAGTAACGGCGAAATTCATCATCTAGCTGAGACAAGTGATCCATGATTTCCTTGGACAAGGTGCTTGAAAGCTGACCATCAGCAAGAACTTCATTCAATGATGGAAACATCATAAATTTTCCTACACTCACTCTCTTCTTATATAGCTCCAATTTGACCAAAAATGCATGTATTGAGTCACATTGGCTGAGCAAGTTTGAATCCTTTCCTTGGAGTCTCAAGTTCAGCTGGTTGAAGATTTCAAATATGTCCACAAGATAAGCAAGACGGAGCTCAAAGTGTTCTGATTTCAATATCTCCAACAGGTCACATTTTTTCTGTACATCAAGAAACATTTCAACTCTATAAAACACTCCCCGATGTGCTTAAACTCGTCTAATGTTAGTCTAAATACAATTAAAAGTAAGTCCCCAGTAATGAACAGGTTAATGACGTGGCTCTGACATGTTTACAAATTTCCATTGCTTCATTTCAAAGATACCTCAATTCTGCATATATTTAATCATAGTTAGGCATAACAAAATGATTAAAAAGCAAAGTATAACTCACGATTCCAGTAAAAAAGTGGCGAAAGTCTGACAGTGATGCAGGCGTACCTACTGTACAGCCGTAAGCGACTTATCATCCTGTCTGGTTCGTGTTTGTTTAGAAAAAACGTTTGGCTGCTCATGATTGCGTTTGGATACCAGCAATGGCTGCAGCTTCGGTCCGTTAAACTGATTAGTGATTTTCATTTATATAAACATCTTCCCTTTATAATAGCTGCAATAGCTGCATTACTATAAATTGCAATATGAATTAATTATTGCACTTACTATTGCCATAATAAAATAAAGGTTATTTATTAATTTTCTCTCTCTTATTCTTATATCACGTATATTCATTACACTCGTCATTTTAGGAGGCAATAAATCTTCCTGTCATCTCTATGGACCCCTTGAAATTCTTCCATGGACCCCTTGGGGTCCATGGACCCCTGGTTGGGAACCACTGCTAGTCTAGCTCTCCTCGTCGGTCATCCCTGATCGGGCCCGGTGATCTCTGAACCTCCTTATCTTGACCCTTATCCCACTACTCAAGGCTTTGTGATATTACAAGTGCAAATGACACGTCTCAAACATCACTCTTACTGTAAGTCCTTATGTTGACAAGAGGTTACAGATTATGAAAATGAAAAAAATACCAGATAAAATAATGACTTAATGATTTGCTATTAGAGTATGAAAACCAATTCCGTGCAACATTCAGATCACGCTACAGTGGAACATATCAAGATCGACATCATCGCTTCAGATAACATAAAAAAAGTTTTATTTCGTAATGAGACTGAAAATTTAATTTATCGTAAATTTTGTCTTTGGGATAACAATCAAATTCTAGTCGACGCATCATAAGTCTATCGATTGATTGTATTCAAGCATATTATTTGTCAACCTTTTGGTGGTATTACATCTATTTCCCTTTCTTGCGCCAAAATGTTACAGCCTGTACTGTTCTCAAAAGGGGTATATATATATATATATATATATATATATATATATATATATATATATATATATATATATATATATATATATATATATAGTCTATAGTAATTGGGCGGCTACTTGAAATCTTAGCTTAATGATAAATAATATTGCCAAGACCAGGAAGAACATTCTTTATTGTACAAGCTTTCGAGGTATAAAACCTCATCATCAGGCTGAAAAAACCGACAAGGATGAGAATCAATAAAATTACAATAAAATGAATTGTCATAATAAATCTTCAGCAAAAATACTAACGAAATATATAAAATGAACAAGTAAATACAAACTAAAAGGGTGAGACGTAAAATAACGAAAAATTAAAAACACAAACATAAAAATATGAAAATAAAACTAAAGTGAAATGTAAACAAACTACCACTCACAAAGTAAAATATTTAACGACCTAATTGAGTACCTACTATGAAATTACACGATAGCTAATTGAATACCAGACGAGTTGTTGTTCAATTCCGGCTTCATCTTTTTTAATAGTCAGCGACTCTGAAATTAAAAGGTCCAGTCTATTTGAACAAAAGACAGTACCCGAAAATCCAGGTCAGTGAAAGGATGGTCCTGTGTTAAACTGTGTTCTCTAATGGCAGAAAAGGGTGGTTTGGAAAGGGGAAACCTAGTTCTAATAGAAAGACCTCTGTGTTCCAAAATTCTGTGTCTGAGCCAGCGGGAACTAGATCCCACGTATCGCAGACCACACTGCGAACAAGTGAACAAGTAAACGACACAGGAATTAAGGTCCACAGGCAGAGTAGGCTTCTCTCTCAAAAGTGATCTTATTGTAAAAGGATTACAGAAAACAAACCGGAAACTGATTTGAGGGAAACAATGCTTAAAAAGATGAAGCCGGAATTGAACAACAACTCGTCTGGTATTCAACTAGCTATCGTGTAATTTCATAGTAGGTACTCAATTAGGTCGTTAAATATTTTACTTTGTGAGTGGTAGTTTGTTTACATTTCACTTTAGTTTTATTTTCATATTTTTATGTTTGTGTTTTTAATTTTTCGTTATTTTACGTCTCACCCTTTTAGTTTGTATTTACTTGTTCATTTTATATATTTCGTTAGTATTTTTGCTGAAGATTTATTATGACAATTCATTTTATTGTATTTTTATTGATTCTCATCCTTGTCGGTTTTTTCAGCCTGATGATGAGGTTTTATACCTCGAAAGCTTGTACAATAAAGAATGTTCTTCCTGGTCTTGGCAATATTATTTATCATTGCTATATATATATATATATATATATATATATATATATATATATATATATATATATATATATATATATATATATATAATTTTTTGTTTCGTGTGAATAATACGACATTCTCTCTCTCTCTCTCTCTCTCTCTCTCTCTCTCTCTCTCTCTCTCTCTCTATACACACACACCATATATATATATATATATATATATATATATATATATATATATATATATATATATATATATATATACACCTTTTCTTGTACCAAAATGTTACAGCCTGTTCTGTTCCTCAAAAGGGGGTATATAAATATATATATATATATATATATATATATATATATATATATATATATATATATATATATATATATATATATGTATATATATATGTATGCATATATATAAATTTATATATACCAGGTGTTTTGAAATTAGAGGGCCCCCCCCCTCCACAGAACAAATGGAAAGTTATGAAGTTTTCTGCTATAACCTATCTCCAAGTACATTATTTCAAGTTTCTATTAAGCTGTTTTTCATTTTGCATTTCTTGTATTTTCAGACTGAGTGACGGAGTTAGATACAGCCATGGCTAACGGCTCAGAGGAAATCAGATGGATTGACCAAATCCAGGCTATAACCTTCAGAGAGGCCAGGGATGCTGGCGCATCCTTCATTTCACATTCCTGGATAGCTAAATACATTAAAAGAAATGAATCCTTTGTTAAAAGAAACTGGAACAAAAATCCATATGACAGTCATCACAAAAAGAGTGAGAATCTTGGAAGGCCTGAAGTCCTTTCTCAGGAGTCAAAAGACATCATAGCTGAGGCAGTGGGTACACCAAGAAAGTCTTTACGTAAATTGGCATTTGAACTAGAAACAAAAAGGGGAAAGAAGAGAAGTTACTGTGCTGTATACCGTGAGTTGAAAAATCTGGTATCAAGCCATTTCATGTTATCAGCAAGCCCAACATTACTCAGCAACAGAGAGAAGATCGTCCATGGTTTTGTGGTTCATTTCTTAAAGATTGGGATGAAGCTGACTTTCTCTATGTTGCCGCATCAGATGAATTCTTCATTTACACAGTCAGGAAGCCAAATCATAAAAATGACATCATTTGGGCTGCAAAGTTGGATGATATCAGCAATGACGTGTGCTATCGCCAAGTCATGAAGTTTCCTGAATGTTTGGGAATTTTTCTCTGTTTCACAGCCAAACTGTTAATGTGGATCATCAAAGAAAAAGGACAGTCATGGAATGGCGAATACTTCAGAGAAACTGTGCTTACTGGTGGAGTATTTCCTTTCCTCAAAGATCCTGAAAAAGTGTTATCTGTTGAAGAAGTCACATTTTTGCATGATAAGGCACCATGTTCAAGGCTCTTCAGACACAGGAGCTGCTTCGAAACAGTGGTATCGATTTCTTCTTGTCAAGTGAATTCCAGGTAGCTCCCCTGACCTTAATGTGTGTGAAAACAGTGGTAGTATCCTAAAGGATCGTGTTGAAGCGCGCACAGTGAACTATGATGGTATACCAAGCCTCGATGACCTGCAAAGAGAGGTGACCATAGTGCTCAGGGAAATGGAGTTTGAGTGTCAGCTTTTTTGTAATTTACTGAAATCATACCCCTCAAGAATGCAGGCTGTGGTTCAGGCAGATGGAGGTCACACAAAATATTAAATACTCAGGTAGAAACTTAAATAAATACCTGTTCTGAATTTCTTTTGTTTTTGTCTATATCAATTTTAGTTTATGCTGGAGAGGTGGGGCTCTAATTTCGAAACACCCTGTATATATATAATTTTTTTATTGTTTCCTATAAATAATGCGACATTCTCTCTCTCTCTCTCTCTCTCTCTCTCTCTCTCTCTCTCTCTCTCTCTCTCTCTCTCTATACACACACACACACATTATATAAATGTAGTGTGAGTGTGTGTGTGTGTGTGTGTGTGTGAGAGAGGGAGAGAGAGAGATGTCGTATTATGCATAGGAAACACTCAAAGATCGAACATCGTTTGGTTCGTATGTTGGCGTAAGTAGTGTTAAGTTTGACAGGTGTGTTAACCTGCAGCATGTAGACCTTGATTATAAGGTGCGTGCGTGGGTGTATTGTGTTTGTGTGTATAATTTTGATGCTCACGTTTGGAAGAGCAATGGATATACAGTGAATGCCTAATTACTCGATTTCCACTTGAAATCCTTTGTTGAGATGCGGAAACGGAGTTTTTTCTTTCTTACGCAGAGCTTCGAACTCGTGTATTGTGAAAACATACCATAAAATTGTGTTTATTAAATGTTTATGCCATTCTGCATAAATGATATCCATAGGGAATTTCCACTGGAAGCTTTTATGCAACTGTATGTTACTCGCTTTGCATAGCTTCACCATCCACAGTTTGTTGAAAAATATGCCAAGGTCCAGATATATAAGGAAATTTCATCTTCAGTTCCGATGATGCATACCTACAAAGCTTCATCAAAATAAAACAAAAATGAAACGTTGATCTTCAGTTTGACCATGACCTGGAAAACAATACAAGGTCAAAATATTTTGGGAAAAAATTAGTAACCCCCATGATACCCACCTAGCAACTGTCATCCTCTTCAGAAAATAAACTTAGAAAATAACATTTTATTCTCTTAAGTTCGCTTGTGGCCTCGGAAAGCATGTCAGTGTAAAAAAAAAGAAAACTGTAAATGTAATTGCTGCCACTCATAGGTTTATCAAAATTATAATAAATGAAAGACTGACCTTTAAATTGACCTTGAAAATAGGTCAAACTAAAGAATATTTGGGGCTAACATTAACCAATCCCGAGAAAAGCAAGTGAAAAGTGGAATGTTGGCCAAGAAAATTCTGGCCTTTAAATTGACTTTTAGCACTGAAAAATAAGTTTTTGAAAGTAAGCGTATACATGTTTCACTAAAAATTGTGTTGCTTCATCCGAAATGAATTTGCAGTAGTTTTCATAATCTGGTGATGACTTCCTTTTTATGTTGCAAAAAGGTCACGCACAGTTGCCGATGTTCAGTTCATTCTTTAAAGGGCATGGACATGATTATGTCGGTTGTTATTTTACTAATGAAATGATTCAGAGACGGGAAATGCACAACTTAGCATTGTTGACAACCGTATAAAATAGTCTGACAGTAACCATATTGCTTTCATATAATGAAAGCGTTCGTTTTTGTTAAGGAATTGAAATACTGTATAAATCATGAAATAACAAAATGTCGGAACAGGAAATATCTTAGAAGTATGAAGAACAAAGTAAAACCATTATAATTTTGTTGAAACATTTTTGCGCGGAATTATTCCGTGAATGCCTTATTCAATGGAAATTGGTACTTCGGTGTACATTGGTGCGGTGCATTCACTTCTGCTAAAATATTCCATTAAAGTGGTATACAGCGTTCAGTTATTAGCTCCTTGGCGAAGTGGACTGCTTTGTAAGTAGGAGCTTAATCCCCCCATCCCCATTCCCCACATCCCCACACCCACCCGCACCCTTTCCCACGTCCGGAAGAATGGAAAAAGAGGCTGCGACGTGGCAACGCCTTCAGAATGCCACATCAGCAGTCTTCTGCCTTCTCCACTTTTTGGCTCTCCCGGAAACCCTTCGACGCCGAAAGGGAAAAAGAGTGACGGATCCTGGCAATGGTTCCTGGAATTTTTGCCCCGTCCATACGATAATGTTTTTCTTTTTAGGTTTTTTGAATATTCCAGTGTTGGTCTGTTCTTTGAGTTACATTATTCCATTACTTTTTTCCTAATGTTTGATGGATGGTTTTTAAGATTGTTTTTATGAGGGACTCGAAGGAAATTGATAAATTATTATTTTAAATTAAGCCGTTAACTGATTTGCTGCTTGATGTGAACAGCAGTCAACATTTCAAATAAATTTGTGCAAGTTGTAGGTTTTAACTATAGTTAAATACAAACACTAAGGTAAAAATTACACATATATACATACATACATATATGTATGTGTATGTATGTGTATATATATATATATATATATATGTATATATATATATAATATATATATATATATATATATATATATATATATATATATATATATATATATATATATATATATATATATATATATATATATATGTATGTATGTGTGTGGGGGTTTGGGTGGGGGTGGATGAGTGGTTGATGAACAGCTAATTAGAGAAGATAGGAAAGGGGAGAGAAAAATACGATCTCTGTTTGGACGGAAAGAGGTCACTGAACCAAGTGACGTAGATTGATATATTGATGTAAAAACTAGCGTTACAAAAGCTTTGGTCAACTTAGAGGAGAGGATTGACCATTCCTTCGTTCTAGCGGGACATTTGCGAAAACGGTACCCATAGGAAAGAGACAGAAGGCCACCGTACGGAGAAGAGAAAGAGGTAATCTAAAGGAGGGTCGGTGATGGGATGACTGGCATGTACTGTACAGTATTTCAGTCCTGTCGAGAAGCGAAGCAAAGGAAGAGACTCCCTGTATGAGATCTGGATTTCAAACTCAGCCACTCACGACCAGTGTAAAGCTTTAATATTTTCCAGTTAACAAAAGTGTACCCGTCAAAACGAAAATGGAATCTGTCTGAAGTATTTTTGAGCAAGAAAAAATGAACACATTTGGAATGGTTGTTTTCTTTATGGGGGTTCCAAAACTAAGCTGCTGTCAAGGATTGCGAATTGCTTGTTCCGGGTTCCCGAGTTTTCACAGTTGCTCTCTCGTCTAGTTAATATATAGGTGGATTTGTTGAAATACCCAGTACGTTATCTCCAAATGCTCGTTTGAAAGAAGGGAGGAAGCTGTTATTGATAGAGTTGCTGATAATCGTAGGTTTATAGTTATTACCTGAAGAAAGCAGACCTTTAAAACATTTTGACTTACTTTTGTAGTGTTGTAATTAATATTATGTTTTAACATTACTCCTAAGGAACTTTGACCCTTGCCTCGTATTTCATAACAAATATTTGCAAAAAATTTTTAATATTACATTTTCCGTGCTTTCATGAGGTCAGTTTAATCTTTAACGAAAACGTTGTTTAATATCATTTGCTTTGGGTCGTGATTGAGTGTGTCGCTCGGAAACTGCAAAACGACGGGGTGATGGGCATGAAGGCCCTCCCCTTGGCACTGGCTTTGCAAGGTCAGTCTGGAATTCTTAGTGGCGTAAACCTCATGATTATGAACGCTGTTCTTGCCCCCTAAAATATACACACAGACAGTATATATATATATATATATATATATATATATATATATATATATATATATATATATATATATATATATATATATATATATATATATATATATATATATATATATATATATATATATATATAGATATAGATATAATACATACATATATATATATATATACTCTATGTGTGTATGTATGTATGTATATTTTAGGGGGGCAAGAACAGCGTTCATAATCATGAGGTTTACGCCACTAAGAATTCCAGACTGACCTTGCAAAGCCAGTGCCAAGGGAGGCCTTCATGCCCATCACCCAGTCGTTTTGCAGTTTCGAGCGACACACTCAATCACGACCTAAAGCAAATAATATTAACGTTTTCGTTAAAAGATTAAACTGAGCCCAATTAAAAGCCATATGCGTGTATATACAATATATATATATGAAATTTTTTATCACACCGTGATTTATATACAATCATGAAGCTACAAATGTCGTTTAATATCAAATTCACGCTACCTCAGTATCTCCGATGGAGAATTATCATCGAAGGGAATTTATATAAGTGATAAATGAACAGGTACCACTGGGGCGAGACCCTTGACATGGACCCATTCAATTTCCAGTAGGCGTTACCGCGCCATCAAGAGAGGTATAATGATTTATACCTCTCTTGATGGCGCGGTGGTAACGTCTACTGAGTCGTTGAATGGGTCCATGTCAAGGGTTCGCGTCCCAGTGGTACCTGTTCATTTATCACTTATATAAATTCCCCTTCCTCCATCGGAGATACTCGAGGTAGCGTGAATTTGATATTAAACGACATTTGTAGCTTCATGATTATATATATATATATATATATATATATATATATATATATATATATATATATATATATATATATATACATAAATTTTATATATGACATTTTTATACGTTCAAATATTGAGCCACAATGAAGAGCCATTAATATAGATTCTCTTTATCTTGGGTATTACTGACAACCATGGGGTTTATATGTAAGGGTATCTCTGACTAGGATTCAAACCAGTGCGTTTTGGAGTTGGAAGTATGTGTTAACCTTCGCTTATTAACAGTGGTTCCAGTATCATATTTCCGTTTGAAAGTGTGAATTTTGGTATGCGGACTTTGCCAAGTGCCCCTCCACACATACAACCATGTGGACTGAAGATCTAACGATCATCTGTCTTCGAAGTGACTCACCCCCAAGTTTCGCTCTTGTTAATCGGGAGAGAAACTTTAAAACACACAAATAATTGACGTTTAACTCTATTATACAATATAAAATGTGTGTGGTCTTGGCCCAAAAGATGAAATGCTAAAGTTGTTTTGTTGAATTACCTTATCGTATCTCTCTCTCTCTCTCTCTCTCTCTCTCTCTCTCTCTCTCTCTCTCTCTCTCTCTCTCTCTCTCTCTCTCTCTCTCTCTCAGATGTCTAGGAATATATTATTAATACTTACAGTGTCGATAAAACGGCGCAGTTCTAAAACAGGTGATGCGTTAACAGTCCTGTAAAATTTTTCTTAATTTCCGTTAGTTTTTAGGTAAATTTTTAATGGCCTACCAATTCATGTTAATTTAGGTCAAATGAAATATAAATAAACTTTTCGCTGCCCTTTTTTACTTCATCGGTTTAGGTAATTGATACATATAATATTTACATGGTGTGAGAGTGCAAATATATTGATTTCATGCATGATTAAATACGAAGGCGCTGCGATATAAAAGAGCGATTTATCCTATTTCCAAACTGCCAGGGACTTCTTGGTTGAGATTCTCGGCTTCCCCCTTTTAATTCTAAGAATGCCTAATACTGTTCTGTTTATTATTGCCTTTGGATGACAGCCTTATTGATATTATTTGAAACTTCTTGACCATTGGCAGCTTCGATTGCAAAGTATCCCTGGCATTCGTCGTGTAAATTTAATCCTTGTTTTTCTTCGTGAGAATTGATGCATGCTACAGAAAGATTGATTTTAATTGTAGTTCTTGTCACTGAGGTACATGGGCTACTTGTGATTGATAGCATTCAGGGTGAATAGTACAGTAGGTACATCTTAGTTGAATTGAATCATCGTGTTGCTGCATGGGCTTCCTTCTTAGTGTAGCTTTTACAAGGATGTTGACTTGGAATAGAATGTGTATTGCTAAGAGCTGGCTAAGAAGAAATTGTAATACTTTGCCCTTATCTCCCACAATTAGTGACTTGCTTGTTCAAAGTCTAGAAGTGTTTTCAACTCAGGACAGTGACGTGTATCATTTAGAAAACCATTGTTCTCATTCTTGGATGTTTTCACGGGAGGTTCTCCATTGTCTTTTAGTTTTTCGACCCTATGCTTTACATACGGTTCCTCAGTGCAAATAGGCATGACCACTTCTTGTATCTAAGAGCATATTCTTGTTCTTTTTACATGGTAATTTGCAGATTATAAATTACAAAGTATGACAACTATAACATCTGTTTGATTTCTCAAGTATCTGTGACCCTAATGATATTAAATACCGAAAATCTCATACAGTATTTTACCCTTATTGGGTAGCTACTTTTAGGGTGCTCTAAAAATTGGACTTACTGTGGACGTCATTAGGGCTTTGGCAAGGTTGATGTCATACCTATTTGACCAAACCCTTTGATTTAGTCCTTCTGTTTAGACAGCATGTCATCTGTGCTTCACCATTTTGTTAAATTCTTCTCGTTTGCTTTGTTCTCACTCTTCATTCGAACGTGTCATCGTCACTGACCTCTTGTCCCTTCTCATCCTAATCCTTCTTCCATTGATGATTCTGCATCCGCTGATCCTCTTCTCTCTCTTTCAAACGTCTTTTACAGAAACCTCTAAATCTTTTTGAGCATAATTGAAGCTATAAATGCAAATCGGAGCTGTATCTCCCAGTAGGGTAAGTTGTTACATGCTGTACTCGATCACTCTAAGACTGGTTCTCCTCTTAATTGCCGTACATTTCCCTCCTCAGCATTAGGTTTTAGAGCATGCACCAGGAATTGTAAAGCTTCCGTTGCTGTACAAGACTATATGGATGAGGTTGCTACCCCCAACCTTTTCCTGTACCTCAGGTGACACTACTTAGCGTTAACAGCTGAGTCCACAGGTTGGTAGTAGGCCGAGATCGAACCCACTGCTATATCATAGAGGTATGTCCTTACAGTCAAGTTTTGTGTATTACTGTGAATTTGTGAAAGATTTTACTTTATAATTTGTATACTGAATTTATATTTTTAAAAACCTATAAATAAAAATTCTTTGATACACTATAGATAGATTTGATTCCTTTTCCCGTCTTATAGAAGGTTGGGATAAATAAATATTTGGGTGTCTTCTACGTTTTGGGTGTGTTCTATGATTTGGGTGTATTCTGCAGTCTGGGTGTGTTCTACACTTATGTACTAGGTATGTACCCGGCGTTGCACGGTAAAAACTCGAAGCGTAGAACACACCCAGACTGTAGAATACACCCAAAGCATAGAACACACCCAAAACGTAGAAGACACCCGGATATTTATTTATCCCAACCTTCTGTTAGACGGGAAAAGGAATCAAATCTATCCATATATATAGTGTAATAACAAAGAATTTTTATTTATAGGTTTTTAAAAATATAGATTCAGTATACAAATTATAAAGTAAAATCTTTCACAAATTCACTATAATACACAAAACTTGATTGTAAACAACATTTTTAATTTCACCATCAGGAGCAGGAATAAATAAATTCTTGGGTGAACCCACCCTTGAGCAAGCAACATAAAGTTGTCCGTTGGAAAAACATGACGATCTCAAATCCACTCCACGGTACTTAATAGACTGTCTCTGTGCCTTGCTGTTCGTGGTCGAGAATGCAAGTCTCACTGGAAATTGCAATCTCTTAAAAGTTAAAAGGGAGACGCGTCGGAATGAGTGGTATCCGTGGGATAAAAACATTCACCTCCTCCCTTACCTGTTAAGATAACTACTTCAGTTACATTGACCAACATTTTTGACATTTTATATTTCACCCCGTCTCACCCGCCATTCCTATTTGGCCGAACTTGGACATAAAGGGCATCGGAGTATCACTATTCATCTCTGACGTTGAAAACTATGGATTAGACACTAATATCTTCGTTTTTGGTTATTTTTACGTCACCCTCTTCCCACCCCCACCCCCTTTGGTGCCTGTGATGTCTTACCCCCACAGTATTCTTTTCCAGATAGTAAGTCATATGTATATTGAAATGAGGAATGGTAAACCTGTAAAGCTTATTTATTTACCAAGTACGGGCAGAACCAGCCCCGTTTCAGGGAAGCCCTTCCCACCCCACCCCCTTTGGTGCTAGTGATGTCTTACCCCCACAGAATTATTTTCTAGATAGTAAGTCATATGTATACCAAGTTTGGGTGAAATTGTTCAATGCATTTCAGAGTTATGCTGGAACATTCACACACATACATACATCTATATATATATATATATATATATATATATATATATATATATATATATATATATATATATATATATATATATATATATATATATATATATGTATGTATGTATGTATGTATGTATGTATGTATGTATGTACAGTTATATATTACTTATGCTCTCCTCCCTTTGCCAGACGTACCTGGGGGCCATAGCCATACCTTACCAAGGTACAAAGGTCCTACTAATGAAAAGGAAGACAGCCGTGCTATGAGAAATTCCTGAAACTATACAGCCCAATCTAGCTTATTAGCACATATTTTCACTTCCTCAGCAGATAAATACACACAAGTATATCAACAAGCGAGCATATGTATGTGTAAATACGTATCAATTACTCCGTGTACTCTGCATACAAAACACACTTTATATATATATATATATATATATATATATATATATATATATATATATATATATATATATATATACATGTATATATACATATGAGGAAGTGAAAGTATTTTGCTAAGCTAGATGTGGCTGTATAGTTTCAGGAATTTCTCATAGCACGACGGTCTTCCTTTTCATTAGTAGGGCCTTTGTACCTTGGTAAGATATGGCTATGACCCCCAGGTACGTCTGGCAAAGGGAGGAGAAAATAAGTAATAAAAAGGCGAGGAGCGCCTTTTGAAGGCGACGATGAAATGGATATGGTGGGGCTTGAGATGATTACATGGCGTGCGTGAAGGCTTCCAAGTTTTCATTCGATATTGCTTTTGGGCCTTTGTGCTTATGGTTTTGCACAAGATCCTTCAGACGTTGTAAACTGTAATATTGGGTCGTAAAATTATCCTGAGATGATGTAATGGATCTTTCCTAATGAAAACGTGATCTGCTTCCTTGGAAAGAGGGAGAATTAGGGCACGGTCGTGAAACTTTTTATTTGCTGCTTTGTTTTGTTTTGGGCGGATGGACAGTGGTGTCTTTTTGGGAGCTCTCAGTACAGTCTGTAAGAGGAATTTCGTGTCATTCTTTTTTTACCGTTCTCTTTTTCGAGGAACACCTTTTGTGTGTGTGTGTGTGTGTTTAGTGTTGTGCATGAAGGTCTTTGGCATAAAAACATAATAGCTGCAGCACTATGTCATTCAAGGGAGCAGGATAACTGTTTTGGTTATGATGTATTTCTCTGCCATGGCACGTGGAATCCCTCCAGGCCTCTAGGAAGGCTCGTGCCTGTGCCTGTGCGTGTGTGCGTCTGTGCGTTGGGGGTCATGTATGATGATGATAGCGAATGACGAATACTCCTGTAATGACTGACAATGACCCTTGGAGTCTTTCCAGCCCATAATGAAGTGGCGTGCGTGTTTGCTTTTGCATTTTATGCCGGAAATTGCAGGAAAGTAAATATGCTTTCAGGGAGACGAAAACGAAAGGGTACAAGGTATGTAAACGATGCAGGACCTAAAGTAAAATCAGGGGACTTGACTTACTCGCAATTCGAATTGAGAAAGAGCAGATTGAGTCTAGAATAGAACAGATCATGAAATGTGACTGCAGAGCTACTGTAAAAGACCCCTCACCTGTTATACAACGGAGTCTGAGAGGTCTCAGCCTATACTTCATTCAAGTTGTTATTCAGCTTCAACATATTAGTTTTCATTCGTATCATAATTATTATACCATGTTTTTATATATCACGAATATTCATTGAATCATCATGAACTTCGGCAGGAAGGTACCTCCAATGGTTCCTTAAATATGTGATCCAAATTATTGTGACACTGACCTATTTTCCAGATATCGGGTTCACAAAGTGAGACAAAATCATAGCAAAAAACCAGGCACAAATATCTTCTAAAGGTAAAATTTTCAAATAGTATTTATACTTCACTCACATATCACTTTCCATTCCTATGTCATGTCAAGCTTTCTGGGCATCTGTGGAACGACGATCTACCTAACCTGGGAATACGGAATGATGGAACCTGGTGTGCAGGTGTGTGCCATTCAGAGAAATTTGATCCTGCACTGAGCTGTTGAAAATATCCAAGTTTGATTTAACGGTTCTCTTAAAACGTTTTTCTTTGCATTACTGTAGTGACTAGGGGAAAATCTTACGCGCCGATCTCTGAATATTTCAAATATATATATTTATTGTGTGGGGAATTGACTGTTGTGCCAGTGGGAATGTTTGTTGATATTCAAGAGTTTATTAATGGCTATGAGCAGTTAACTTTTGTCTAGTTTTTCATTTGGGTCTTATGTCTGGTTTATTTTTATGTCTTGATGAAGCACTGAATTGGCTCCTTAAAACTGAATGGTTTATTGAACGTGAACCTTAGGTATTTTTAATAGAGAGAGAGAGAGAGAGAGAGAGAGAGAGAGAGAGAGAGAGAGAGAGAGAGAGAGAGAGCGTTGCTGACACATTCTGTCTAATATGCACCTCTTACTCTGCTTAATTATTTATTTACATGTAAGTAAGTCACGTTGTAGAAGCACTCTTTGATGTGGGTGAAGGAAGTTAATTTTCCTGCACGAAGACAAAATGACCAGCAGTTTTTGAAAACTTGTCTAAATAGAATTTGTAGTGCTACTTTGGGTACCGAAATCCTGTGTATTTACTGCCCTTCATTATATTTTAGAGAAGTTTTTTATAGCTTTACTCACACACACAAACAGACATTGTTTTATATATACTTTTATATATATATATATATATATATATATATATATATATATATATATATATATATATATATATATATATATATATATATATATATACTGTATATATAATAACGTGCTATATATATATATATATATATATATATATATATATATATATATATATATATATATATATATATATATATATATATATATATATATATAGTTGAATGTATGATTTTTGTAACATAGCATCGTCTGGTGAATTTAAAGGCACATATTTCAGCAGTTATTACTTCTGCACTGAACAATCGGGAATGTGGAAATGAGGTTAAAGCTAGTAAGTAAGGTATTACAGGGTAATAGACTATATATGGGAGGCGGTAACGATTTTGGTGGACGCTTCAGCATTAATGAGCTTGCTGATCATGTGATGAAAAAAATCAGGATGCCGACTGATGTACCCATTTTTAGCCTCCACGTGGCACATTTGCTTGCTGGGGAAGGTTGAGTCCCTTTTAAGAATGTAGTGTAATGTGGTACAAACAAGCAATAAATATTGTAAACTAATCTCATTACTAACAAACAATTCTACCTAATGGCATGAAACCAGACGGTATAAGTCTTACATTATCAAATGAATTTACGTAATTTACAGGAGCTGAGGCTTTTCCTGTTCAGGTTAACTATTCAAAGAAGTAAATATACCACAGTTATCGCGGAATCTACTTTATTCAAAGCGGTTGACTGTCATCGTGAAATTTTGCCGTCGAAGCAAATGAATATAAAATTGGCAACAAATTACTTTTTAAGTTGGAACCACTTCTGTACCTGAGGTTTTTCCAGGAGGAACAGAAGTACTTAGGTTCCAACTTCTTTTATGACTTGTTTGTGTCAGCTGGTAGCGCACTTGCCTTTCATTTGAAAGACCTGGGTTCGATCCCGATGTGAGTCAGAAATTGGAATGTACTTATTATTATTATCACACTTACAGAACTGTGGTAACGTGTTAGTTTTCTTGAGTAAGATGACGGCTGCAGTAGTAGTGACGTCAAAATTATAATAAGCATCTTAGATGATGGTTGAATTATACTGACAAAGATAACTAGAAAAACACATCAGATTTGCCTCGACATTGTTCAGACTCCTCCATGCCGAAAAACTAGATGTAAGTGCTTTTCATTTTGAGTATACTAAAGTATAATAAAAGTCATATTTGAGAGATTTTGACTCTGGATTTGAAGCAACAGACGATATTCAAACTTCACTAATCAATATAAAAAGGAGTTGACTCGATGAAATTGTCATCGTCACTGCACTCGTGCTATAGCAACAATGTGGAATCTTCAGCAGAAATTCTGTAGAAAATCGATCTTAGTCATGTAAGCTACACAGTTATGATAAAGGAGCTAGATCAGATCAGTCTCTGATCTTGGTAATGTGCTCAGCGAAATGAATGTCGCTGAAAGGCATAAATAGCTTTACTTCTAGTTTTACTGTCTCCGCAGAAACGTGTGAAATTGGAATTTATAATTCACGCAGGTCAAATCGGAAGTGATGTCCCGAGTCTTGTAGAGGGCTAGAAGATGGAAAATTGTTAGGCAAGTAAAATTCTAATGAAAGTTTAAAAACAAATTGTACTTAGAGTTTTTTTTATTTTTTCCATTTATTTTGACATCTTGATCCGGAAAATAGGTCACTGTCATGGTACCCTCTTGTCATATATATGAAGATTTATAAAATAATAATAATAATAATAATAATAATAATAATAATAATAATAATAATAATAATAATAAATCTCGAGACAAAAAGACCTTTTTTTATATAGACTTTTGAAGAATATCATCATAAAAAACAAAAGTTCTTAGCACTCGAGGCCTACTACATTCTTCAGAAGTAATGTAAGTCAGTGGTCCTCGGAAGCTAAAGATTTATTTATTTTGATAGTTTTAGGCATCAGACAGTCTAAAGAAGGAGGTCTCGTTTCCTCCTGCAGATGTCAGAATGTGGTTATTCTTGGCAGCCAAGGATGCTGATAATCGGACGGAAACTATAAACGTCACCTTGGTAAATTTTGATTGTGTGGATAATAATGATATTTTTTGACAGTTACATTTATGGTGATGTTGATGGGTACGATAATATAAAATCTAAGTTCTGCTGAAAGAAAACGAGTCATTAAATGCGAAGTAAAAAAAAAGAGCGTATAAAAGAATGAAAAATAGCCCCCACACCCCATCATAAAATGTGGAGAATAGGACGAAGTGCCTCTTTTCACCGAGCTGATGGCCTGACCTCGAGCGATCTTTGAACGCATCTTCTTCAAACGGTCTTTTGAACGTTACAACGCCAATTTTGCATATTCAAAACGTCAGTCAAAAATGCTCCGTTGCTCTCAGTGGGATAAGGACCCGAAAAGCCTTTGAAGCCTTTGTACCTCTTCTCATCCGACGACGTCAGGAATTTTATGATCACAGACGGAGATGGATAGACATGCGCACTTACATCTGTATATCCACAAATATCTTTTCTGTCTCTGTCAGACACAAACACCTGTGGAATGTGCTTTTAGTAGCAAGAGACGAAAATAATAGAAATGATCACTTGTTCGTTCAAGAGATCTAGAACTTACTTGACCTTGATTACTTGATCATATAAAGTTTGTTGATGAAGTGTTTCAAATTATCATACATTAGGAGGACAGGTCTATTTGTTCTGCAATGCTGAAAGTCAGTGGTCATCAGACGACGATATGAGAAGAAAAAAAAAGGAGAGGAAGATGTTACACCTTTTGTAGGCTTCAGACGAAACTGGCCAACACTTGCTATCGTTTTAAATGTTTGCGTTAAAAGAGCTGGGAAAAGTAATTCCCCCAAAACCTTTCTCACGTGTCCTTCACTCTATGATAAATTTTGTTATTTTGTAAACTTTGATTGTAGAATTCTCTCTCTCTCTCTCTCTCTCTCTCTCTCTCTCTCTCTCTCTCTCTCTCTCTCTCTCTCTCTCTCTCTCTCTCTCTCTCATGGATATACAGTAATGAGCAAATAAGGAAAGACATGCTGATGCATAGGCTACATACACGCGTGACTTATTTTTTGTTCACAAATATTAAGCCACAGTGTCTTTCAACATCCAGTTTACTGTACCTTGGGAATAACTTATACTCAAAGAGAATTATGATTGTTAGATGCTTCTGCCCCGGCCAGGATTCTCACCTTGGCCTTTGTTAATAGCCGAGTGGTCAAAGTCGACTTTTAACCAACCAAGGTATAGTGAATTGGATATCAAACGATATTTGTGGTTAGCTTTATGTTTCATGTTGGTAACACTCTCACTCCGGTGGCTCTCGGGCCTCTTGGTGGCCCATGGCCGCTTGCACCAGACCTCTCCACGTTCCCCTGTTGAGTGCTGCATCCCTCCAGTTATTCTCAAGATCCTCCACTCCCAATTCTCTTAGATCTCTGAACACAATATATTTCCATCTCATCCTCGGTCTCCCCACCGGTCTTCTCCCTTCTACTGATCCTTCCATAACCACTTTAGGCATTCTGCCCTCCTCCAGTCTAGCCACATGTCCAGCCCAACGTATCCTCTGCGATTTTATATAGCCAGTTATTAGCGGTTGCCTGGTTAAGTCTCCTATTTCTTCGTTGTGTTTTCTTCTCCAAACACCTTCATTTATATCGTAAATAAGACCTGTGATTCTACGCAAAATGTTGTTTTAAAAAACCAGTAGTCTGTTCTTGACGTTTAGTCAGCGTCCAGGTCTCACAACCATACAGCACTGTATTACTGGCCTGATAATGATGTTGAAAAACCTTAATTTGGTAGACCTTGTGACGTTTCTTCTCTTTAAGAGATGTTGTAGACTGAAAATGCATCTATTCCCTGCTGTAACTCAAGCCAGAACCTCTCTCTCCATTTCATTTCTGGGTGTTAACATACTTCCTATATATTTGAATTCCCTCAAGTTCTCGATATCTACCATATTTTGTTGTTGCTGTTGTTGTTGGTTGTTCCTTGACAATCTTTTCATTTTGGTTTTACTTTCACTGATGTCTAGTCCCACTCTGGCAGCAGTTTCTCTGAATGGTATATACAAACGTTCTACATTTTGTACATTTGTATCTAAGAAATCAACATCATCAGCAGATGCAAGGACTTTGGCACGTGTATCTCCCAAGATGACCCCGCCCTCAACTTCCTCGATACGCTGCATTATTTTCTCTAAAACTAGATTCAACAACATTGGAGATAGAAGGCATCCCTGTCTCAAACCTGTTTTAATTTCAATACATTCTGTCTTTTTCCTTCCCACCTGGACACAACTCTTACTATTCCTGTAGCATACTTTTACCAAGTTTAGAAGCTTTTCTGGTATACCAAATTCCTTCATAATATTCCACATTTAAGTTTTTTATATTGTGTTATATATATATATATATATATATATATATATATATATATATATATATGTATATATATATATATATATATATACTGTATATATATATGTATGTATATATATATATATATATATATATATATATATATATATAAATATATATATATATATAACGTATGTCAAGCTGTATATATACATTCATATGAAACAAACCCACAGAGACCATTGACTTGAAATTCAAGCTTCCAAAGAATATGGTGTTCATCAGAAAGAAGTAAAAGGAAGTAAAGGGAAATACAGAAAGAAGAGATATCACTTATTAAAAAAGAAAAATATAAATTAATAAATAGATAAACAGATAAAAATGTATCAAAACGTAAGAAGAATAGTATTGGGTAGTAATGCAAGGCACTTTTGCTTGAACTTCTGAAGTTCCAATTGGACGACATCCTCTGGGAGGCTGTTCCATAGACCAACGGTGTGAGGAATAAAGGACCTGTGGAACTGAGAAGTTCGACAGCGAGGCACATTTACTGCATATTGATGCTGCTGTTCAACGTATCTGGTTGCTCTCGGCAGACAAAGGGGATGAGTGAAAAATTGTGGGCGTGAAAGATCTCTGTTGAAATACAACTTATGAAAACGTGACAAACATCCGTCGATGGTCCAAGTCATAACTGCTACCATTAGGAAACAGAAACCTACCACCACAAACCACTCTGACTAAAAGAGATAAATCTCTGGCAGAAGCAGACATCCACACCGGAGAACAGTATTCGGGTAAAGGAAGTACAAATAACCTAAAACAGGTTGCATGGAGTTTATCACTGTTACAAATATATGAGGCCTTACGATTATATCTAACTTTCTCGTGATCAGTTTGGGAATGTAACCTGTTTCTGGTATCCCAGATGCGGATTCGAATTTTGCTACATACGTGAGAATTTCTTCATATTCTTGCATTTGTAGTGACAGGGATACCCAAGAAGTGTGAAGAATTCAAGAAGTTAACAGGGCGTTGTGGATATAATTTCATACTCATCTGCTATAAAGTGACCAGTAGAGTATATATATATATATATATATATATATATATATATATATATATATATATATATATATATATATATATATATATATATATATATATATATATATATATATATATATATATATATATATATACATATACACACACACACACACACACACACACACACACACACACACACACACATATACATGTGGGACTAATCAACACATGAGCACATGTTTCACAGAAATAACTGTCTGAACCACATTGGGATCGAACCCCTGTCTCTGAAATTAAAGGTCAGAGGGCTACCAGCTGACCCACACAAGTCACAAATAAACTTGGAACCCAAGTATTTCTTTACCGTAGGTTTTTCCTGGGCAGGGTGCTTAGTTTTCAACTTCTTTTATGAATGTGTGGATCAGATGGTAGCACCGTGGACTTTTCATATAAGAGACCAGGGTTTGATCCTGATGTGAATCAGACATTTAGAGATAATCATGTATATATATATATATATATATATATAAATAATATATAAATGATATATACTGGTATACATACATACATACAGTATATGTGTATTAACTGTATGGTTGGTACCCATCAATATCAAGTGTCACAAATAGGAATGGCTGGTCTAACAAATGTCGATAAATTTCCCCAAGGGAAAATCCCACATGGCAACTTAGCCACATGCCATTGCCAGATTCTTCCACCCACGCATTTGACTAATCAATTAGTACCCTTTCAGCTCATGTCTTTGGAGATTATGGTCCAAGTGCCCCATGTGTGATTTCATTTTTTTTTTTTTTTTTTTTTTTTGCATTTTGCTTTATTGCATCACAAACCATTGTTGACGTAAAAGTAGAGTACAGTATTGTAATGGGTACTGTATTTGCCGCACTAGCGCATTCACAGTAGGTACTCATGTTATCTCTGATTCATGGGATGACATTTTCTTTTTCTCTCACAGAGTAAAAGACGTTTTCTTTGCGTCAGTAGATAAACTTCATAAATCACAGCCATAACAAAGGGTCACAATTTAATAAAACAAAGAAAACGTACTTAATGTTCTCTGAGGGTAAAGGTGAAATTCAATCAATTCAAAATTATGTACTGTACAGGTAAGACATACAGAAAAATATTTTGTAATAATACATGTGAGCGCTAACTACGAGAGAGAGAGAGAGAGAGAGAGAGAGAATACATATGCACATTAAAAATATTGGACTGTAATACAAATTTTCCATACCGATTTTACACTTAAAAGCATGAAAACTTATAAAATACTTCAAAAATTAAACAAACACTTTCTGCAGGGGTATCACATCTTTGAAAAGTGCATTAACTTTGCAAATGGGTATCACATCTTTGAAAAGTGCAGAACTTTGCGAATGGGTATCACATCTTGTAAAAGTACACTAACTGTATGTGCTGTAATTACCTTTGTATCATAGTTATGCATGTGCAAAATTAAAAATAATACATTTTTCATAAAGATTTTAAACGTAAAAACATGAAAACTTATAAATGACTTCAAAAATTAAACATAAACACTTCTGCAGGGTTTCTCGAGGATTTTGGAAATGTCACGTGTCTGTGAAAAAATTGCGTAATCCAATCCAAGGTCTAGAGAATACAAACAGATATATCACTTACCTTGTACACATTCATTAATTTCTCTAATTACTGGTGGTCAAAATGAAACACTGTGCTTTTAAAACTTTAAACAGACAAATTTATTTCTAAGTTCAAAAGTTATATGCAGAGTTCACAATCTCAAAAAGATTTACTGTTATCTGACAACAGTGTAAAATTTAAGTATTTCTTAATCTAGTTCAATTCACAAAACTTTAATTGATTAAGAAAGCAATTTGGTTAAGTAAGATTCAAACCATTAACTTTCACTCAAGTTTTAAACATATACCTGATTAACTAAACTCAACACAAGTGTTCACCAAGATATTACTGACTGGAATCCATATAAGTATTCTCTGAAATCTCAGTAATAAGTATGCACTAACAAAATGCTAATTAATCACCAGCACAAAACTTTGCAAAACACTGATTATAAAATTAGAGTAACATGATAGCACAGACATATAAGAATGAAATATGCAAAGATGGAAGTATACCAACAGCCATTTCAACTAAGACAAAAATATGTTTAAAGATTATATCAATCTTTCAAAAAATTACCTTCACTTTTTTTAAAAAGGGTTAAGCTCACATCTTTCTAAGACTTTCTTAAAGACAACACTGCCAAGTCACAGTGATATACACAATGATATATAATTAGCAGCAAGATACATTAGAACCACTATGAGAGATGTTATTCACCTCTTATCAAAATAATAATTCTCTTTTACCTAGAACATCACTTTAACTCATAACATAATAAAAACCATTAAACATTACTTTACCTTCATAACTGGTACACCATTATACACTTTACACAATGCTTGCACAATATGAATACCTTAGATCACTCGTACAAAATATATACACTTCTTGGGTGAGTTTAACAAAACTTGTACAAATAAGAGAGCAGCCAGTAAACCCCTATACATGAATGGTAATTTGAGAGAGAGAGGGAGACAGGACCTATTTCCAGCAACCCCTGTTCCTAACTGCCTCTTTCTCATTCAGCACTCCTCTTTTATCTTCAAGCCCTCCCAGAATACATGATACATAAAGTGTACATACATTTTACATATAGGTATTCATGTACAGTATACATACAGGGAATTCTAAGACTCAGAAGGAAGTATGCCAGAGCTCTTATCAATGATTGACATCATCCACTCACTCAAACACCTGAGCAAATAAAGAGAAACATTTTTGGACCAATTCTGGCTCGCTGTCACCATGTCAACTTCACTCTCTCTCTGTTCCTCATTCCATTACTCAAGATCATGGAAAAGAATAAGCATTGGGAAAGACAATGATTTCAGAATAGGCACACAGGACAAATGTGTAACAGGCAATTTGCTGGTTGGCTGTCAACTCGTCAGATAAGACAAGAGGCTCTACCTTTCGAACACGACTTCCTTTACCCCAAACAGCTGTGTAAATACATCATGTACTAAGTAATAAGAATCTTACCCTTCCTCTCTACACGGCTAAGAATTCGAGTCCATAACACCCATTATACAATTTATTATACTGCACCATATATTAAACAAATGGAAAAATCATATCAAGACATGTTAAGATTACATGATACACAATTTATCTGTAGAAAAGACATTTTAAAATCATATCATCACAACAAATGACGAATCTGCAAACAAAACATCAAAATTTTTACAGAGACACATATGATATTTGTAGAATGGTTTTATATATTATAACACCTTATAATAATATATATATATATTATATATATTTATTATTATTATTATTATTATTATTATTATTATTATTATTACTAACAGGACCTCATTAAAACTCGATGGTATTTAGTAGATATATTTTTTCAGGGAAAAGTTACAAACTTTCTAGGACTAACAGTCTTCATTATAACTTTTCTTGAATAAAAATCTATGCTAGATACCAGCCAGTTTTAATAACATCCTTTTAGTAATTGTATTAATGTACAGAACAATTGTGTAAGTGGTAAAGTTAATTTAATATATACATATATATATATATATATATATATATATATATATATATATATATATTATGTGTATATTTAAATATATATATATATATATATATATATATATATATATATATATATATATATATATATATATATATATATATATATATATATATATATATATATATATATGTATAATGTTCATTCATTAGAGCAGAATACACTGACATTCATTAACAAATGCCTGTTTTATTGTGCTATATTCATACACATTTCTGTTATATATATATATATATATATATATATATATATATATATATATATATATATATATATATATATATATATATATATATATATATATATATATATATATATATATATAACAAATATATATATATATATATATATATATAAAGTGGATGTTTGTATATTTGTTTGTCCAATATAGAAATCTGAATATAGAAATCTGAACCTTGACAGACCCAGACAAAATTTTGCACACCGCCTCTGTGTCACTCCAGAAAAGTTTATAACTCAAAACGAAAACCCTATACCATGACAAACATACAAACACAAAAAAACAAATGAAATTTTCGTTTTCATGTCACCTTTTCCTTCTGTTTTCTTGGTTTATTCTCATTTTTCACCTGATGCTCCACCTTTTTTTTCCAGGCGCTGTCAGATGTATAATTTCATTAAACTCCTCCCACTGCAAACCCTATAATCATTTTGATGCATGAACAGATATGTTTGACTGTATTAGATTTCATTCCGTCATTAGGCAATATAATTCAAAATATAACTTATACGACTACACCAGTCAGACCTTACAATTACATGCAAACACAGACGAAACAAATGAAATTTTTGTTTTTAGTCCACCTTTTCTTCAGTAATGTTCTGGGAGTTGCGAGTAGCTTGGATGGAAAGCTCCAAGTTTTCTGGTGATGTCATTAAACTTCTCTCACTGCAAACCCTGACTATGGTAGCCCAGCAAATGCAAATTTCCTCATTAATTTTGTTAGTTTCTTTTTCATCTTTACCTTCGGAACTCGCTATAGCAACTGCTTTGTGACGTTACAGCGATGTATTTCGTTATAATGATGTATTTTGTTATAAAGCCAGTTTAAATGAGGTCTGGAATAATTGAAATATCATCATAGACACCCCAGCAGTTGACGGTTGGAATTAATTATTGTGTGAATTGGCAAAACACTAAACTGCATACAGAAGATAAGTTTCTTTTCAAGTTGCTTGGTACTAATTACCTGGAAGATAATGACTGAAAATTCTAGATTAAAACTTTACAGGAATGTAGAGCATTACAATTGGAAATCTTTTCTGAAAGGCACTTGGAGGTTGAATGTATTAGATGCAAGTAGAGAATAAATTAAGAAATGGGATGCATCTTACACAACACATCAATTCATACCTTTTGCTGATGTAATCATACACAGTAAGGAATAGTATACCATCATTTAGGAAAATAAAATTTTTTGTTTATGGCTGTATATATTAGAGTGATGTATATTCATTTCTATCTTTTATCAACATGTACTTATTCAAAACAATAAATAACCGATTGCCTAACATTCCTCCAAGAAGGGAAAGGCTTTGTTTGATTCATGATTACGTTAGTGTACGAATTGACTAAGTTTATAGATGCTGTATGTGTAACTTGCTACACAATTCTATTTTAATGAATTTGATGTCATTGTAAAGTTGCAATTTATTTATGTTATGATAAAATCGTCCCTAAAATCAGTATGAAAAATACATATCACGAGTTGAAGTTCGCCTTTTTGGAAAGTGTTTTGCCACTTTTTTTTTTAAATATGATAAGGGTGGTGTAAGGCTAACACTTGCAGCGATTCACTTAATAATAGGAATGAATTAAAAAGGTGTAACAGAGCATAGACTAAATATTTCTTATTAAAAAATGACGTCTGTTCTCATACAATATTAATGAATAATTTAAATTAGAACTGAGGGGTTGGTTCAGTTTTTTATGAATTGGACAGTGAAGTTTACTTTCATTATAGTAACATATCATAAAAAGATGCCATTGGCCTAGGCCTATACTAAATTGTCTGTATCACATGGAAATATTGTTTTAGATTGTCATTGGATGATTTTGACTGATAATGGCATACAAACAGCGTTGAAGGGTCTAACAATGAATTGAATAACTCCTATACATAATTTATTCATATTCTGATCAGAGCATCTGAGATGCCTCCAAGATGAAATACAGTGGCAAACTGTCACGAACTTGGTGCTAATCTGTCCACATGTGCAATTACCTGTCAGTTGGTCGGAAGATATTTAGGTAATACTATCAGCTCATTCGTTTTGTTGAATGGACTGTCTCCGCCTACAAACTGTTGTCTACACATAAGTTTTAACAGCAGTTTAAATGACAGGTAAACTTGATCGTGAACACACGGCCTTAGGTTGTTGAATTCCATGATAGTGAATGAGTGTGTTGGGAGATAGTGAGAAAGAGAGTGAGAGGAGAAGAGAGAGAGAAGAGGGGGTGTTAGGGAGGAGAAAGAGATAGAGAGAGAGATAGTTAGTTTATCGAATGTCATTCAGAGTTTTTCTGGGCAGTGCTGGGTTGGTCAGCTATATATATATAATATATATATATATATATATATATATATATATATATATATATATATATATATATATACACACACATAATATATATATATATATATATATATATATATATATATATATATATATATATATATATATATATATATATATATATATATATATCACAATTGCATTGACATTGTGTTGGGTTCTTTGACCAATTAACCATCTTAAAAGGATGACCTTTGTTAGGAAGCGATAACAGAAGTAAAATGTTTAATAATTTATTTTTAAGAGTAAGTAATTAAGTGCAATCTAACACCAGTGAGGGCATGCTGATGATGATAATACTGTTCACACCATATCTGAACAAGAACTGGTATAGGGCCTGAATCCTGAGCCCGTCATGGCCCCTTCTTCCAGCTGGGATCCACTGTATGTTGCAGGAGTAGTGCAGGAATCTCGGACAACTCATGTATTTTGGTTAATGGAACAAAATACACAACTCCCATGATCATTTGTAATTTATAGTGCCGGGTCCTCTCATGTCAACACGTATATATAAAGCAAATACCACAGTTAACTAAAACACACAGGTAATCCAATTTTTCCAAGTTCACTTAGCTTGGGAACACCCAAGATCACACAGCATTGGACAAACAATGACATCGACTACTCAGCTTAGTGACTAAGACGTGTCAAGAACCCGGCTGCCTGATTAAACATTTAACGTGCCCAGTGGCCACCGACATATGCTAGTTACAAACTTTAAAGTCATTCACTGCAACTCTGCGTAATGATATTATTGTAACATTACGCAGACTAATTATAACATTCAATGTGACAATATATATATACATATATATATTTTATACACATGTATATATATCTCCGTTATCGATGTTGAATGACATGTCAACAGTTTACCTTTCATCGTTGCACGGAAAGTGTGAGCTACTGGTTGCCTTTGATATCCGTGAACATATTACACAGAGCCTGAATGTAAAACTTCCGTAGGTTATAATTGCTATTGCGGAGCCAGAATTTTGCTTGAATCAGATTGTCAGGTCATTAGCCTGGTAGATGTTTTCGGAAACTAATTAGAAATACTGAATTGGTTTTGACCATTATTATTATTGTTATTATTACTGAGTGTGGAGTTATTATGATGTTGCTCAAGTTCTTATTCTTCTCTAAGCTTTTGCCTTGAGTAACTTCGACTGTAGGAACATGATAGGACCGTGATAGAGCGAAGGAAGATAAGTTTCAGTAAATTCTACTGAGTGAATGCTTGCGGATTTTGCAGATTTTTTCCAGTAGACTGGTAATAATGAGCAATATTGATTTCGTTTTGGAGTTTGATATTTAGTTAATCAGTACGCTATTTTATTAATCGCAGCACCATACTACTAATAATATTAGTAAGAGGAAACTCATTCCAACCCAGAATAATGTAAGTATGAGAAAGGGAGTGGTATGTAAGGCAAAAAATATACAAATTTTGTGGACATATATAGTGATGATTATGCCGGCAACGGTCATGTGTTTTTAAGAATTACGAACAAATAACGGTTCTAATTGCAGTTTGTAATGAGAATTGTATAGCATGCTCGTAATACCCGTTGGGTATAGTTTTGTTTTTGTTGCTCTTGTTGATTTGGTTTCATGTCCCGTGTTTGAGTCCCGAAGTATTCAGGAAGATTGTCTCTCTGTCTCTCTGGTATATCTTCAGTATTACTGGTTACTTCTTTGTAATACTTCTCTATTGGATGACGTCCCTCGAGCAATGATAGACCAGTCAGTCACAGTGTTTATTACCCTCTTTCAATGAAAGTATTTTTTGCTTCCCTCCCATCCAAAACCCTAATTGACGTTCAAGTCAGAAAATTTTGTGACATCCCCGGAATCAGTGGGAATACGCTTGCCCCCCCGTTAAGAGGTGAAGACTCCAGCCTCCAGCAGTGATATACGACGAGTGCGAGACACACTTCCTGCAAAGAACAACGAATATTTTTGCCCCTTTTCGTTTCTGATCTTGAAAGCTTTTAAGAATTTAACCTTTTGTTTATTATCTTTTGAAGTTGTTTTATTGGTGAGGGTGATATATGATGTGCACACACAGACACACACATATATATATATTTGTGTGTATATATATGTGTGTATATGTATGTATATATGTATATATATATATATATATATATATATATATATATATATATATATATATATATATATATATACACATAAATAAGAGCCTCGATGGCTCGGTTGGTGGAGCAGCAGCCTAGGACTTTATAGAGGTCTGTGGGTGTTACGGACTAATACACACATAAACAAAGCCACTCCAACATCTTCTAAAAACATAACAGACACCTCACACGTCTCGAACTGTCAACCTAACCGCCCAGTTCTCCTCGCTGCTGGGAGAAAGGGAGCTGGGGATTTGGTACGATACATGTACACATTCGTTACCGGGGACTAAGCGATGTCAGGCAGGGTAGCCGATCGAGGCTACGGCCTACCCCAAAACACCAAATCAAAGTCCTTCAAAAAGAAGGCACTGTGCTTACCCCATATAAAAATGGGAAAAAGCACGTTAAAACGAAGAAGATATATATATATATATATATATATATATATATATATATATATATATATATATATATGTATATATATATATATACACACATATATATATATATATATATATATATATATATATATATATATATATATATATATATATATATATATATATATATATATATATATATATATATATATATATATATATATATATATATATATATATATATATATATATATAAATTTTGATTCACATTGGGAACGACCCCCAGTCTCCCAAGTGACAGGCCAGGGTTATACCAATTTACCTTCCAAGGTCATAAAAGAAGTTGGAACCTAAGTACTGCTGATGTGAGAGGCTAGCATGGAAGAAGCCTCAGATACAGAACTACTTATGTTCCAACTTTTTGTATGACCTTGTTGGGTCAGTTGGTATCTCCCTGGCCTGTTACTTGGGAGACCAGAGTTTGTTCCTGATGTGAATTAGAAATTTACTTTGTGAAAATTGTGCTCATGGGTTTATTACATATATATATATATATATATATATATATATATATATATATATATATATATATATATATATATATATATATATATATATAAATTTTCTGATTCACATCAGGATCGAACCCAGGTCTTTCAATTGAAAGGCAAGGACGATGCCCACTAAGCCACACAAGTCATAAAAGAAGTTGGAACCTGAGGGCAACTGCACCCTAGGAATCACCTGGGCAAGCTAACTGCTTGCATACCAGCGTGTTTTCCCCAACTTCCTAACTCAGCAGTGACCCAGTTGACAGCATTTCATTCGAATTATCCCTTCTGAGTTAGCTTGCCCCAGGTAATTCCTTAGGTGCAGTTGCCCTTAGGTTCCAACTTCTTTTATGACTTGTGTGGCCAAGTGGGGCAGCACCCTTGCCTTTCAATTGAAAGACCTGGGTTCGATACTGATGTGAGTCAGAAATTTATTTCTGTTCCACATGTGATTGCGTGTTGATTATTTCTATCTTATTAATTCGAATGAAATGCTGTCAGTTGGGTCATTGCTGAGTCGGGAAGTTAAGGAAAACACGCCGGTATGCAAGCAGTTAGCTTGCCCAGGTAATTTCTTGGGTGCAGTTGCCCTCAGGTTCCAACTTCTTTTATGACTTGTGTGGCTTAGGGGGCAGCTCCCTTGCCTTTCAATTGAAAGACCTGGGTTCGATCCTGATGTGAGTCAGAAATTTATTTCTGTTCCACACGTAATTGTGCTGATTATTTCTATCTATCTGTCTATCTATCTATCTATCTATCTATCTATATATATATATATATATATATATATATATATATATATACACATTTATATGAATGTGTTTTACTGTAATACAACAGTATAATATGAAGATGAAAAGGCCCATAAAACACTATTTTAACATTGCAACCATATATCAAGCACTTCTTTCTGTGGCTCCTGTTCACTGTTGAAATATGGAGAGATGATGTGTTTACAAGAGTATATATACAAAGCATATGTAGGTGTGGCACTAAGTGTACATTGGTATGCAGGTGACCGTTGACCTAGGAAAGATGGAAGTTAAGCTATTCCCTGGTGTTTTTTGGCCTCATTAACTCCTGTCTGGCGATGTGTCTGGTGGTCGTATTTTCTGGAACACCTGCTTAAGAATAGGCCTGAGAACGTCGATGTCATGCGATTTCCAATGTCCTCCTGGCAGGTTCATATTGTTGGAGTTTACAAGATTCCTTGCAGCAATTGTAATGAGATTTATGTGGGGAGATGGGTAGATCCATCTCGCAAAGATTAACAGAGCACAAAAGATCAGTGTAATATGCTTCAGAGAGTTTGGGGATTTTCCTACATATTAGGGATATAGGCCATACCATAAACTGGAGTGCGGCAGAGCTGGATTTCAAAAGTAGCTGTTTGTACTAAAGAAAGATGTTGGAATCTGCTATCATCAATAAAACCAACAATATGAACCTGTCAGGAGGACATTGGAAATCGGATGACATCAACAAGTTAATCTTCAGGCCTCTTCTTAAGTGCTCCAGAAAATATGACCACCAGACACCTCACCAGATGGGAGTTAATGAGGCCAAAAACACAAGGGAATAGCTAAATTTCCATCCTTCTTGGGTCAACGGTCACCTGCATACCAACGAAACTTACTACCACACCTACATAGGTTTTGTATACCGGTTGTTTCGAAATTAGAGGCCTCCCCCCTTCCACAGAACAAATGGAAAGTTATGAAGTTTTCTGCTATAGCCTATCTCCAAGTACATTATTTTAAGTTTCTATCAAGCTATTTTTATTTTACATTTCTTGTATTTTCAGACTGAGTGACAGAGTTAGATACAGCCATGGCTAATGACTTGGATGAAATCAGATGGATTGACCGAATCCGGGCTATAACCTTCAAAGAGGCCAGGGATGCTGATGCATCCTTCATTTCACGTTCATGGATAGCTAAATACATTAAAAGAGATGGATCCTTTGTTAAAAGAAACTGGAACAAAAATCCGTGACTCATCGCGAAAAGAGTGAGAATCTTGGAAAGCCTGAAGTCCTTTCTCAGGAGTCAAAAGACATCATAGCTGAGGCAGAGGGTAGACCAAGAAAGTCTTTACGTAAATTGGCGCTTGAACTAGAAACAAAAAGGGGAAATAAGAGAAGGTATAGTACTGTATATCGTGAGTTGAAAAAATCTGTTATCAAGCCATTTCATGTTATCAGCAAGCCCAACATCACTCGGCAACAGAGAGAAGACCGTTCATGGTTTTGTGGTTCATTTCTTAAAGATTGGGATGAAGCTGACTTTCTCCATGTTGCCGCATCAGATGAATTCTTCATTTACACAGTCAGGAAGCCAAATCATAAAATGACATCATTTGGGCTGCAAAGTTGGATGATATCAGCGATGACGTGCGCTATCGCCAAGTCATGAAATTTCCTGAATGTTTGGGAATTTTTCTCTTGTTTCACAGCCAAACGGTTAATGTGGATCATCAAAGAAAAAGGACAGTCATGGAATGGCGAATACTTCAGAGAAACTGTGCTTACTGGTGGAGTATTTCTTTTCCTTGAAGATCCTGAAAATGTGTTATCTGTTGAAGAAGTCACATTTTTGGATGATAAGGCACCATGTTTCAAGGCTCTTCAAGCACAGGAGCTGCTTCGAAAAAGTGTTACCGATTTCTTCTCGTCAAGTAAATTTCCAGGTAGCTCCCCTGACCTTAATGTGTGTGAAAACATTGGTAGTATCTTAAAGGATTGTGTTTAAGCGCGCACAGTGAACTATGATGGTATACCAAGCCTCGATGACCTGCAAAGAGAGGTGACCTAAGTGCTCAGGGAAATGGAGTTTGAGTGTCAGCTTTTTTGTGATTTACTGAGATCATACCCTTCAAGTATGCAGACTGTGGTACAGGCAGATGGAGGCCACACAAAATATTAAATACTCAGAAACTTAAATAAATACCTGTTCTGATTAACTTTTGTTTTTGTCCATATCAATTTTAGTTTATGCTGTAGAGGGAGGGCCCTCTAATTTTGAAACACCCTGTATATGCTCTTGTAACACATCATCTGTCCATATTTTACCAGCAAACAGGGGTACAGAAGGAAGTGCTCGAAATATATGGTTGCAACATTCAAATAGTGTTTAATAGACCTTTTTAGCTTTATATATACATTATATATATATATATATATATATATATATATATATATATATATATATATATATATATATATATATATAAATGTATATCTATGCATATTTATATATATGTATATATATATATATATATATATATATATATATATATATATATATATATATATATATATATATATATTCATGAAGCTACAAATGTTGCTTAATTCATGCTACTTGAGAATATCCCGATGGGAATTATCATCGAAGGAATTTTTAAGTGATAAATGGATCGGTAATATCGGGTCTCGATCCCTTGACAAGGTATCTTCCAGTGACTCCATTCGACAGTCAAAACATTGGTGGCTCAATGGTTTGACCGTTGAATGGAGTCGCTGAAAGATACCGTGTCGAGGGATCGAGACCCATCGGTACTGATCCATTTATCACCGAAAAATTCCCCTTCGGTGATAATTTCCCATCAGGGATATTCCCGAGGTAGTGTAAATTGGATGTTAAGCAACATTTGTAGCTTCATGAATGTATATAAATCACGGTGTGATAAAAATGTTATATATATATAATATATCGCGTGTGTTCGATATGTTATCCTTATCACAAAAGGTTGGGGATGAAGAAAACACTGAAATATAAAAAGTAGGTTCTTAATGTCAAGTGGAGTTAACAAATTCACAGAGGTGCAAATTATGTGCTTATAGAGGAAACAGAGCGGCCCCATACTGGCGAAACATTACTGCCAGACAGACAAAGTTTGGTCATTACATATCGTACATGATACATAATGGAATGACATATATTTAATACATTAGGGAGGTATATAAATGGACATGAAGTAAAAAAGAATGTAATGCATATATATATATAAAGATTCATATATCATACTGAGTATGTGTTTCATGTACCTACACCTCCCTCCCCCCTCACTCTCGTAGAGTACTCTTGAGCAGACTCTTATTCTGCGAGCCTTTGAGAACGACGTGGGAACATTGGGCGAATATCGGCTAAGGACTGCTTTTTCCTGTTCAAGCAAGGGGCCACAGGGGAAAGAGGGGATGGGTCAACACTAGGAGGTGGCACTGGTCGAAGGAAATGACGGTTTCGCCACCATACGCGACCACTAGGAAGACGAATCTCATGGTCTCTTGACCTGCTGAAACTCACGACTACCCTGACCTTGTCCCAGCGGTGAGATGTCGGGTCTTGGATCCGAACATGCTGTCCAATAGTCAATGTGGGTAGGGGACGGGCATGCTGATCGTACTGGGTCTTAACCTGTTCAGCACGGGCGGCAGCATGGCGGTCACAGTCCTCAGTCTTGACCTGCCACTCCTTTGAAAAGGACTCTGGGTGTGCAGGGATATATGACCTAAGAGGTCGACCATACAGAATCTGGGCAGGGGAGTGACCTGTGAAATTGGAAGTATTCAGGAGCTCTAAGAGACCTTGATCAAACTCTTTGCAGTTAATATTGCCGGAGGGTACTGTTGTCAGGATAAGATGCTTGATTGACTTCACGGCAGCCTCGGCATGACCATTCGATTATGGATAATGTGGGGAGGTCACCACATGTCGAACTCCCCATTGCTCAATAAAATCCTGGAACTCGTTGCTGGTGAACTGTGGTCCTCCATCGGTCCTGAGGCAGAGAGGGACGCCAACTTCCTGGAAGTAGCAGCAGAAGATCCTGATTGTATTAGAAGAGGTAGTATCACCTTTGCATGGGACAATGACAGGCCATCCTGAGAGTCGGTCAACTATGGCGAGGAAGGCTTTTCCTGTGACAAGAAAGAAATCTGTTGAAACAGACTCAAAGGGCCTCGTGGGGTTGTCATCACTCATCACTAGTTCCTGCTACTGGGATGGCTGCAAAACTTGGCATGACTCACAAGCTCCAATTGTGTTGACGATGTCCGAGTTGATACCAGGCCAGAAGACAGCCTGTCTTGCCCGGCGCTTAGTAGATTCCACACCCCTATGGCTGTCATGTAGGCGAGACAAGGTGCGGCACTGGAGGGTGGCAGGAACTATAACTCTTGCTCCATACAGGACGAGGTCACCATCAGCGTAGAGCTCAACCCGTATCTTCCAGTATGGGAATAAGGAGTTATGCAGATCATACCTATTGGAGGGGAATCCTGAGGTGACATAGTCGAGTAGGCGAGTGTAGACAGGGTCTGCTCTTGCTGCATCTTGTAGATCCTGAAGGGTCCTGTCAGCATCTTGAGCTGGAGACTCCCTGAAGAGGTGACTTTGTACACAGCCATGACTGTTCGGAGATGGGTGGCAGAAGGGACAACTGCGATTTCGTCCTCTGGTGCAGGGTGGCTGACCAGGGCTTGAGACAAGGCATCAGGAATGTTCAGAGACTTACCAGCTCACCACACAGCTGTGAATAAGTAGGGCGAAATTTTCTCCTTCAGACGCTGGCGGTGAGGATTCCCAGTGGCATTCAGCGAGTAATGATTCAGGATAGGTATGAGGGGACGGTGGTCTGTCATCAGAGTAAAGTTCTGTAAGCCAGCGAGATACAGCCTACATTTTGACATCAACCAGACCACGGCCAGCATCTCGAGCTCAATAGTGGCATAATGTGTCTCGGTGTCGGTAAGGAACCGAGAGCCACACTGAACTAGACGTGGGCATCCACTACCATGGTTCTGCAGAAGGGCATATCCAATACCATTAAGGCGTGAGCCATCTGTCTGGAGTGGTGACTTGACACACTGAAAGGCCTCGTCATGATCAGGGGTCCACACAAATGTTCTCTTGGGGCTCATCAGAGGGGCGTAGAGGCTGGGCTGTAGCTGCACTGTCAGGGGTGAACTCTGCCAATTAGTTGACCAGGCCCGTGAATGATCTGAGGTCGGTCAGGTTAGTTGGAGTCAGGAAATCCCTGGTGGCACTGACTTTTTCTTGATCAGCTGAGATGCCCTCTCCTGAGAGCATGTATCCGCAGAAGTTGACGGCAGGTGCAGCAACCACAAACTTGTCCTTGTTGAGGGTAATTCCAAACTTGCAGCACCTGGTGAGAATCTCGTGGACACGGTAATCCTCATCGTGGAGAAGGATGCCATTGACAGCCTTAACACAGTTCTTGACTCCTTGAAGGGCCATATCGCCTCACAGACAGAATGCATCTCCAGTAGCTGCGAAGCCCATTGGTCCTCTGTGGTGTTTAAACTGACCATATGGCATAATAAAAGTAGTTAAATGTTGATCCTCTTCGGCCAGTTCCATTTGCCAGTACCCACAAGGGGGCATCAGCTGTCGTGAAAGACCTAGCATTCAAGTCCACACTACAAATAGCGGTGAAGGGTGTGGGCGAAGGGTGGGCTGGGCGGGAAACTTGGTTGTTCAGCTTGGAGAGGTCGACGGTGATGCATACTCCTGTGACATTCTTGGCAACAACAACGAGGGGGTGACACCATTCTGAACGGTCATCACCAGTTGTCTTGATTATTCCTTGGGCTACCATGGAGTCAAGCTCCTCCTTGACCTGGTCCCTGAAGGCAAGGGGAATCTGTCTTGGGGTGTGGATGGTGAAGGGCACAGCACCATCCTTGAGATGAATCCTCATGGGGGGACCAACCATGGGCTTCAGAGGAGCTGACTTCAAGTCTTCTTTGGAAATCAACACATCTGCAAACTCTTGTAGGAAATATTCCTTGGCAGCCGAAGGCGATGTGGTGGCTGAGATAGCTAGCTCCTTGCACCTCTTGACATGTCTGACTTCAGCAATTGGCTTGGGGAAATTTGGAGGTATTATGGCCAACTCTTGACAATGTGCATAAGACAGAAGTGAAGTCTGGACATTCTCATGGGCATGAATCCTAGCAGAACAAGACTGCTTACCTAAGGTGAGAGTAGCCTGGAACGTGCCAAGGGCAGGCGCCATTTTGGACCCATCCGCACTAATCATTGTAGTTGGCAGAAGAGCTTGCAGGCTGCTCCTCGGGATTCCTAGACTCTCTAGCTGTCACTGGCCGATAACGGTGACATCAGCACCTGTGTCTGGTAACATCTGTAAGCAAGAATTAATATCGCCATATGACAGGAGAACACAGATGGGCTGGGGTGTCTTGGGGGTTGTGGAAGAAGAGTATCCTAAATGACGACAGCCGTTCTGCCTTGCATCTCGGGTCTTGCAGGAGTTGGAGCGGGCAGCACTGTTGCTTGGAGATCCATCCTGGCAGTTCTTCTTCTTCTCTGTGCAACACTTATCAAAGTGTCCTATGCGGTGGCAAAGGCGACACTGGGCTTTGCTGGCACGACATTTAATTGTCCTGGACCAGTGGCCAAGGCAGGCACAGCTTTTGCAAGTACTGTTGTTAGCAGGGCACTCCTTGGGCCCATGCTGTCGAGCATAGGACTGGCACAAAGTAGCTGGTGTCAGAGTTGGTTTTAAAGGTATGATTGTTTCACTTGCCCTTTTCTTCTTACACTTTTTGTAGGCAGAAACGGCGCACAACTGGTTAGGTGGGGCATGTATGGCAGAAGTTGCATTCTTAGCTGCTTCATATGACCGACAGGTCTTGACAGCATCTTGTAATGAGGAGGCGGTGTCCAAGGAGATTATTTTCTGAACTAGCTCTGCATCTTGAATGCCCATCAGAATTACCATTTTCAACCAGGTCTCCTCGCATGCAGCTGCATTCCCTGGGCACAAGTCTACTTCCTCTGCGATCTGTCGAAGGCTTACATAGAAATCTGCAAAAGATTCTTCTTCCGTCTGTTTGCACCTAAGCAATTCCCTGTGGCAAAGAACCTCGTTACGTAAACCCTTTATATGAGACTGCAGGGCATTCAACACTTCATCTGCAGACTTACCTGTGGAGGGTGAGGTCTGTAAGGTGTGCGCCAGCACACGCTGAGTTTCAAGGGATAAGCACATCTGCAACTGGATCATCTGTTTTTCCCTAGGAAGCTTGAAAAGATCGACCATAATGGTATAATCATCCCACCTGCGTCTCCATTCCCTAAACATTTGGAATGATGCATCAGCCTTGAATGGGGGCGGCGTTTGCACTGTCACTTTTTGTGATGGGGGAAGAGAAGGTTGACTGGAGGAAGAAGCACCATCTCTGTACCTGGTATGGGGTTTTCTGCATGGAAGGGTTGGGCAGACGAGGGCGCCTGGATAAGGTCTGTAAATCTTGCATTTTCCTCATCTCTGCTCATATTTTCCTCTCTTCTGCATAACTCCTCTTGTGCTCTTATATCTTCTTCTTCACGTCTTCTCTGTCTTCTTCTTTCTTCATCTTCACATCTTCTTTGTTCTCTTCTTTCTTCATCTTCACGTCATTTTTTCTCTTCTTCGTACTGGTGAGATTCCTCAAAAAACTTGATAAGTTGAAGGAAATCTGTTCCAGTCGGTCTGGTGGAGGGGAGGGACTGGTAGTGAGGGCGAAGGAGTAGTGGATAGGGGGAGGAGGGCTGTGACATCCTGGCAAACTCCTCTCCCACGGTGTTCCCACTGTGGGGTAACACTGTGTTCCCACTGTGGGCATGAGCTCCACACTACTGGCTTCTGGCATCCCCTGGTCTGCTGTCTCTTCTGGCTGACCTAGAAAGTCTTCTACCTCATCCATTACATGTAATAGTACAATGAATAAAGCATATTAAAATAATAAAAGATTCCTCTTTTAAAGACAGTTTAAATAGTAAGAGTTACTGGATCAGCCAAGGCAAGAAGTATAAAAAAGCATATGACTATGTACCAAGGCAAGAGGTAGAGAAAAAGCATATGATCGTGTACTAAGGCAAGAAGTAGAGAAAAGGATATGACCTTGTACCGAGGCAAGAATTTTAGAAAAAGCTTATGACAGTGTACCAAGGCAAGAAGTATAGAAAAGCATATGACCATGTACCAAGGCAAGATATATAGAAAAAGCATATGACCTTGTACCAAGGCAAGAAGTCTAGAAAAGCATATGACCCTGTATCAAGGCAGGAAGTATAGAAAAAACTTATGACCTTTTACCAAGACAAGAAGGATAGAAAAGCTTTTGACCATGTACCAAGGCAAGAAGTATAGAAAAAGCTTATAACCATGTACGAAGGGAAGAATTATAGAAAAAGAATATGACTGTGCGCCAAGGCAAAAAGGATAGAAAAGCATATGATCGTGTACCAATGCTAGAAGTATAGAAAAGTTTATAACAGTGTACCGGTGCAAGAAGTATGGAAAATCATATGACCATGTACCAAGGCAAGAAGTGTAGAAAAAAGCATATGACCATGTGCCAAGGCAAGAAGTATAAAAAAGCATATGACCGCGTACCAAGGCAAGAAGTATAGAAAAAGTATGTGACCATGTGTTCAGGCAAGAAGCATAGAAAAGCTTATGACACTAGGCAAGAATTCTAGAAAAGGATATGACCATGTACCAGGACAAGAAGTATAGAAAAGGCTTATTACTGTTTACCAAGGCAAGAAGTATAGAAAAGCATATGACCATGTACCAGGACAAGAAGTATGGAAAAAGCTTATTACTGTTTACCAAGGCAAGAAGTATAGAAAGAGCCTATGACTGTGTACCAAGGCAAGAAGTATAGAAAAAGCCTATGACTGTGTACCAAGGCAAGAAGTATAGAAAGGCATATGACTGCGTAACAATGCTAGAAGTATATAAAAAGTTTATGACAGTGTACCGAAGAAGTATAGAAAAGCATATGATCGTGTACCAAAAAAGAAATATACAAAAAGCATATGACCGCATACCAAGGCAAGAAGTATAGAAAAAGTGTGACCGTGTACCAAGGCAAGAAGTATAGAAAAGCATGTCTGTGTACCAGGGCAAGAAGTATAGAAAACCTTATTACTGTTTACCAAGGCAAGAAGTATAGAAAAGCATATAACCATGTACCAAGGCAAGAAGTATAGAAAATGCTTATCACCATGTACCAAGGAAGACGCATAGAATCGCATATGACCATGTACCAAGGCAAGATGTACAGTATAGAAAAAGCATATGACCCTGTACCAAGGCAAGAAGGATAGAAAAACATATGACCATGTACCAATGGTGAAAGTATAGAAAAAGCTCATGAACATGAACCAAGGCAGTAAGTATTGAAAAGCATATGACCTTTTGCCATGTCAAGAAGTATGAAAAAAACATGACCGTGTACCAAGGCAAGAAATATAAAAAAATCTGATGAACATGTACATAGGCAAGAAGTATAGAAAAAGCATATGACTGTTTACTAAGGCATGAAGTATAGAAAAAGGGTATGATAACCTTTTACCAAGGTAAGAAGGGTAGAAAAACATATGACCGTGTACCAAGGGAAAAGGAATAGAAAAAGCTTATGAACATGAACAAAGGCAAGAAATATAGAAAAGCATATGACCTTTTGCCAAGTCAAGAAGTATAGAAAAAACATGACCATGTACCAAGGCAAGAAATATAGAAAAAGGTTATGACCTTTTATCAAGGCAAAATGACCTTTTGCCAAGTCAAGAAGTATAGAAAAAACATGACTGTGTACCATGGCAAAAAGGATAGAAAAATCTTATGACCGTGTACCAAGACAAGATGTATAGAAAAAGCTTATGACTGTGTACTAAGGCAAGAAGTATAGAAAAGCATATGACTTGTGTACCAAGGCAAGAAGTATAGAAAAAGTTTATGACCCATGTAACAAGTCAAGAAGTATAGAAAGGCATATGACTTGTGTACCAAGGCAAGAAGTATAGAAAAAGCTTATGACCATGTAACAAGTCAAGAAGTATAGAAAGGCATATGACTTGTGTACCAAGGCAAGAAGTATAGAAAAAGCCTATGACCATGTAACAAGTCAAGAAGTATAGAAAGGCATATGACTTGTGTACCAAGGCAAGAAGTATAAAAAAAGCCTATGACCATGTAACAAATCAAGAAGTATAGAAAGGCATATGACTTGTGTACCAAGGCAAGAAGTATAGAAAAAGCCTATGACCATGTAACAAGTCAAGAAGTATAGAAAGGCATATGACTTGTGTACCAAGGCAAGAAGTATAAAAAAAAGCCTATGACCATGTAACAAATCAAGAAGTATAGAAAGGCATATGACTTGTGTACCAAGGCAAGAAGTATAGAAAAAGTTTATGACCATGTACTAAGCAAGAAGTATAGAAAAAGCATATGACCGTGTACCAAGGCAAGCAGTATAGAAAAGTATATGACTGTGTGTCAAGGTAAGAGGCATAGAAAATGCTTATGACTGTGTACCAAGGCAAGAGGTATACAAAAAGCATATGACCGTGTACCAAGGCAAGTGGTATAGAAAAGCATATGACTGTATGTCAAGGTAAGAGGTATAGAAAATGCTTATGACTGTGTACCAAGGCAAGAAGTATACAAAAAGCATATGACTGTGTACCGAGGCAAGTGGTATAGAAAAGCATATGACTGTTTGTCAAGGTAAGAGGTATAGAAAATGCTTATGACTGTGTACCAAGGCAAGAGGTATACAAAAAGCATATGACCGTGTACCAAGGCAAGTGGTATAGAAAAGCATATGACTGTATGTCAAGGTAAGAGGTATAGAAAACGCTTATGACTGTGTACCAAGGCAAGAAGTATACAAAAGCATATGACTGTGTACCGAGGCAAGTGGTATAGAAAAGCATATGACTGTTTGTCAAGGTAAGAGGTATAGAAAATGCTTATGACTGTGTACCAAGGCAAGAGGTATACAAAAAGCATATGACCGTGTACCAAGGCAAGCGGTATAGAAAAGCATATGACTGTGTCAAGGTAAGAGGTATAGAAAACGCTTATGACTGTGTACCAAGGCAAGAGGTATACAAAAAGCATATGACCATGTACCAAGGCAAGCGGTATAGAAAAGCATATGACTGTGTGTCAAGGTAAGAGGTATAGAAAATGCTTATGACTGTGTACCAAGGCAAGAAGTATAGAAAAAGCATATGACCGTGTACCAAGGCAAGCGTTATAGAAAAGTATATGACTGTGTGTCAAGGTAAGAGGTATATAAAATGCTTATGACTGTGTACCAAGGCAAGAGGTATAGAAAAAGCATATGACCGTGTACCAAGGCAAGCGGTATAGAAAAGCATATGACTGTGTGTCAAGGTAAGAGGTGTAGAAAATGCATATCACTGTGTACCAAGGCAAGAAGTATAGAAAAAGCATACGACTATGTACCAAATCAAGAAGCATATGACCATGTGCCAAGGCAAGAAGTATAGAAAAAGCTTATAATCGTGTACCAAGGCAAGAAGTATATAAAAAGCATATGACCGTGTACCAAGTCAAGGAGTATAGAAAAGTATATGACCGTGTGCCAAGGCAGGAAGTATAGAAAAAGCTTACGACCGTGTGCCAAGGCAGGAAGTATAGAAAAAGCTTATGACATGGTGCCAAGGAAAGAAGTATAGAAAAAGCTTATGACCGTGTGCCAAGGCAGGAAGTATAGAAAAAGCTTATGACCGTGTGCCAAGGCAAGAAGTATAGAAAAAGTTTACAACCATGTGCCAAGGCAAGAAGTATAGAAAAAGCATATGAATATACTGTATACCAAGGCAAGAAGCATAGAAAAAGCATGTGACTATGTACCAAGGCAAGAAGTATAGGGGTGTTTGAGGGTGAAGGGTGCTTGCTGAAAAATATTTTAAGAAAGAACCACACAAGCGAGAAGCTCTGCTGGAACTGCAGAAAAAGGGGAAGGACAGGTTGGTTTCCTTTAAGGATCTACTCCTATCTCCTGCATCTTCGACCTTGTGATGGATGTTGTAACATCAGATGGCAGAGAGCAGGTCCCTTGTAGTGTTCTGTTTGCTAATGACATGTAGCAGACAGGTTTAGAGTAGAAGTTGAACTGAGGGTAGAAAGGTTGAGACAGGCACTCGAACATCGAGGTCTGAAGATGAGTGGGATAAAGACTGTGTATATGTGGATGGGAAGTGAAAGAAGACGGGAAATCGTGAAACTGGGTCAGGATGACATTAAGAGAATCAAAACTTTTAGATATCTGATCAGATGTGACTGCCGATTGAGATATAAACTCTGAAATCAACCGCAGAATACAAGGTGCTGGTGTAAACTGAGAAGGTCGTCAGGTATATTGTGCGGCAGGAGGATTACGGCCTTAGGAAAGTTTTACAAAAATGTAGTTAGAAGGCTAGCAATGGTTTATGGAGCCTAGACGTGGCCGTTTAAGAAGGCTCAGGAACAGAAAACGGATGTGGCAGAGAGAAGGATGTTGAGATGGATGTGTGGACTCACAAAAGGAGATAGGGTCAGAAGTGAATTTATTAGAGGAACAGTTATGGCAGGGGAAGTATCGAAAAGGACCTGGAAAGAAAACTGCAAAGGTTTAGTCATGTTATGCGGAGAGAAGGTCATTGTGTAAAAGGGTTATGAGCATTGAGGTGGCGGGAAGGAGAAGAGGAAGGCCAAAGTTTAGACAGAAAGACTCGATAGCAAATGACATGCAAGAGAAAGGTCTAAGAAGTCAGGATGCATTGAACAGAGGAAGGTGGGGAGGGGGGAGGGCTGGCAGGAAACTGAGACTCCATATAGGAATGGGCAAAGCTGAATACAAAGGAGAAGATATACAGTATATATATATATATATATATATATATATATATATATATATATATATATATATATATATATATATGCATTTGTTTGTGCATGCATACATACACATATATATATACACATACATACATACATACATACATACAGATATAAAGTGTGTATTCATGCTGGCGGGATCGCCCTTTAGGTATTAGGGTAACAGGCTTTCTAGATTTAAACTTGAATATAATTTTAGATGCGATGATTGTTAATAATTATCGTTATTTAACTCACAGACAGTGGGTGCAACTCGAGAATGGAGGGGAATTATTGAGTGCCTATCTCCAACCACAGTTGAATTACCAGGTCCAAAATTCACTGTGTGTGTCAACAGAGGCATAGTAGATTGCCTTCCCGCCCGGGACTCATCTTCGGAACTTTCAAGATGGAATCTGTTGACCGCGGTGAAAAAAATATTTATATATACAGTATATATATATATAATATGTGTGTGTGTGTGTCGCGCCCGATTGCGCGTGTCTATCTGTCTGTCCGTTTGTATGTGTGTGTGGTGTATCTCTATTTAGTGCATTCACCTTTTCTCTTGATGGCCACTTGCATAAGAGTAATTATCTTCGAATCATTCTTAGTTCTAGATGTGTAGTGTTTATGTTTACTTGGAATTACAACCGTTTTAGTATTTTTCTTTTGATATGCAGTCCAGATTATTTATGTTACTCTTTGTTTTTATCCCTTATCGAAACATGACGGGGTTGGGTACGATAACACTGTTCAAAAGCTGATATTTGCGGGTAGATAATGTGTTGGAAATTTCTTGGTTTCCAGGAGGTTGGTTTTACACTGACGACTACCTGATATTTCCAGTGGTTTCAGCTCTCAGATTTCATAAAAGGATTTTTCTTTCACCCAAGTCGCAGGTTATGCTACACCCACGTCCACCAGTTTTTACAGAATCTTAGGGAAACAGCATTTGCATCAATAATGGTAATTCTTTCACTCAGGCAAACTCGTTTTGATAAATGTTCCATTTGAATATACCAAATCACGTCTAGGAATCATTGTTAGTAAACTGTCATGCTCTCACAACCAGTATACCTACTCATTTAACACATCAGTTGAGTTTGTTTTGTTAAGTCTTGCATGTTGCAACATTACCAGTTCTTAGCATTTTGTGTGGAGTGTAGCTTTTCCATTCTTGTAGGTTTTGCTTGAGAAGTCAAGAAGAAAGTGAGGGAGCAAAGACGGCAAGTAATAAAGAGAAGAAAGATGAACAAAAACTTAAGAAATTAAAATGTTCTACTGGGAAGTAAATGCAGAGAAAGGACGAACAAATGGATCTCAAAATTGAAGATGCAATGAAAGAGGTTTCTGAAGTCAGTGCAGTCGGGGGTCAATGAAGCGAATGTTTTTGATATGTTGAATGTGGAGGATAGGAGAGAAGCAGAGTTGAATGATCGAGAATGGAGAGCGGTAGGAAAAGATCGAGAATTGTTGTGGAAGTGACCCTTTAGGACAGAGATTCTCAAACGGGTGCCATACACAGTGCCCAGTGGTGCCGCAAGATTGTCATGAATTTAGTCTCGGCTAAATCATCTCAATGAACATTCGTAAAAAAATAAAAAAGTTTGCATAAATTTTCGTACAGTTATTATCGGTGTGTCTACTCTAATATATATATATATATATATATATATATATATATATATATATATATATATATATATATATATATATATATATATATATATATATATATATATATACAGTATATATAATATATATATATATATATATATATATATATATATATAAAATTATTCTTCATTAAATAGTATGGAAAATTTTCTTCATTAAATAAGAAGTTAATTAATACCATATGGTGGGATGGTGAAGAAGGGGTGCCATGGGTATAATTACCTGCTTTAGGACATAAGGAGGGCAGTTAAGAGGTTGAAGAATAAGAATACCAGGAGCTGATTGGATTATTAGTAATCTATGGTGGTACAGTGATGAAACTGTGGTGCAGTACTTTGCTTGGATTTGTAAGGTATTTGCGGATGAGGGAAATGTTACGAAGGCAGAACAGAGTTTGTTTAGACAAGGGGGAGGGGTGTGGATCAAGTTTTGTTATAAAACAGACATGTGACAAGTTTGAACGTAGAGGGAAAAGCTGTATGTGACATATGAACCTAGAAAAACCCAGTGATAGAATCGATAGACATGTAATGTGGAGTCTTGGAAAAACATATGGTAGAAGATAAGTTATTGAGTACAATTAAAGATTTTTAAAGTGGTTTTGAATTGCATTTTAGACTACGTAGGCTGGAGAGTCACTGGTATGGTGTATAAAAATGGGTTAGAGACAAGTTGTGCTTTGCCTCCCTTTAAATTGGAATATATGAGACGCTAGAGAAAGGACAGTAGATGCAGGTGCAAAGTTGCCAGATTAGAAAATGAGTCATGAGTTGAGTGTGGAATTGTTTGGTAGACGAGGATGATACAGTGCTGACTGGGGAGAGCAAAGGGAAATTACAAAAGCTAGTAGAAGAGTTTGAAAGTGTTTGCAAGAGGAAACGATGAGTAATTGAGAGAAAGAACAAGGTTATCAGCATTAAAATGGAAAACAGGAAGAAAAGTCGCGGGTGTGCGTAGATTTGGAAGGGAAATTCTCCATGGAAGCCAAATGGCCTTTATGGAAGTTAAATGCAAATGAAAGAAAAAGGTGAAAGTTGAGGCGAACTGTTTGCTGAGTATAGCGGTTGTATGAATAATCGGTAGGGTGAAACATGGCGATATGTAGAGAAAGTGGTGATCAGTTTAGCGTGGGTGAAATGATGGATCATATTGTGATATGTTTTAGCCTCGTGGAAAAAATGGAAAACCAAGCAGGGGAAGACCGAGAAGTCGTTGACTAGATGGGGCGAAGCAGTTATGGGGGAAGGAAGGCCTTAAATCCAGGAAGAGCAAGAGTAGGCATACTTGCTAGGCAGGGTGAGGTTTGTGTAAGGGGTTCGGTGCTTTTTTTGTGCATCTGTGTCAAGCAGCTAATGTTGTGGAAGTTTTTCTGCACAAGAGGATCATCCGTGTTCTGTGGTGACCGTTCGTTGTTTTTCTGGAGAGCCAGGCCTTGTTAGATTAAGGAAGGGGTAAATGGCGCTTATGTATATAGTTTATATCAGCCGATTTGAGTATATTTACATTTTTTTTTATAGATATGAGTAATACATTCCTGTCAAGTCGTGTGCACATATATTTCTCTTGTTAGAGGAAACGGCTTAATGTTATATATATATATATATGTATGTATGTATATATATATATATATATATATATATATATATATATATATATATATATATATAGATAGATAGATAGTTATATATGTGTATATATACATACAGATATATTAATTATTCAAGTTTATGTTGGTATATTTGCATATTTATTAGAGTACGTGGCATGCACTCACTTCAGTGTATATGCACAAATTTGTAAGCTTCCAAAACAAGGCCTAGTTCGAATCGAATATTGAAGTAATGCCAAAGACTATACTTGGCACATCTGCATGTACCGTGAACGGACAGAAATACATCTGTGTCGATGGCTGTATGTGCGAACGTTTGCACTGAACGTTTATTGGATGCCAGAAACCCATGAGTGTCAGCTGCTAATGGCAATCCAGCTTTATTGTCTGTCTGCAAGGCGCTGATGCTCCCAGTCCTCAAGTTGCCTCTCCCACTCCCCCTCCCTCTCCTTCTCCTCTTCCTCTTCCTCCTTCTCCTCTCCCTCTTATCTACCTTCTGTTCTTCTTATTGGCCTTTGCCCCTCAACATCATCCTCAAAAGCTATTGCCTCTGTAACCCACGCTTCTTCATCCTCTTTGTCCGTTTTGCTCGTCTCCATTCTCCCTTTTTTTCTCGGCCGTATTCTCTGCTTGCTTTCATCTCCTTACGCAATTTATCTTTTTGCTTATTCCAGTATTTCTGTATCCCATTTATTTTTTACATCCTCCGACTTTCCTTTCTCCCCATGTCATCTCTTCTTGCATCCCCCCTCTCCTGGATCCTTCTGCACATAGCAGGCGTATAATGGAAGTCGGCGAATAATCTGCTCGCTCCAGAAAGGTAGCCATCATCCTACTAGTCCTCAGGTGGTCCTGGAAGTCGCTCCGCCCAGTGTTTAGTTAATCAAAATAATGTTCTGTGTACGCTTATGGATTAATTGTACAGTAAAGTCAAGAGCAATGCTCTCTCTTGCTCTACACAGTCCAGTCGAAATTCTCACTCTCTGTATGTAATTCTTTCATAATATAATCACTATATCATACGCTCTAGTTGTTGTAATGATAAAGAAGTGATTCTGTTTCTGTGATCTCATCCCTGTGTACGAAGACGAAGGATATAAACACGAGTAGTCCTCATATCTCTCTTCTGCATATGATTTGAGCCTTAACATAAAGCGTAACGCTTTGCATTGACGTCGTTAAGGTCATCTAAAAAGAAAGAAGTGCAAACCCAAATGAAACGGGATAGATAGGAGAGAGCTACCTTTTAAAGGGGGTATGTCAGAGCAGGGAAGATTGGTGGAAGTCAGTTCCCCTGAATAATGAAGTAGCCTCTAGATAACCTTGAAGAATGGCTGTTAACCGGAGTTTGGGGTGCGAGGGTGTTGGGGAGTTGGGGAGGGTTAGGGTGAGTGTTCCGACGCCCGCTGGTTAATTGGGTCAATAGGCAGGATTTATTCAAAGGTTATAGGCACGAGTCGATGGTCTGGCTCCGCTGTGTTGGGAAGGGACGGAGTGGGTCACCATCAAAACACTGTACAGGAAGGGACGCTATTAATCAGGCTAATTAAACTAAGGCTTCATTGCTTTAGTCTAATGAATTTGCTTTGGCAATTAACGACCTTTGGATGAAAGGGCTTCATGAAGATGCTCGGTGCCATTTATCTTGCCGATTGTTTGTTGTTTTAGTCCCTTAGATGTTTTCTCTCCCTTCTTTTTTTTAAATCTTCGCTTCCAGTTTGACCAAATTATTACATATGCTTGCTTATTTTATCCTTGAAGTCTCTGTACGGTGCGTCATTTTGTATCATTTCACTATAGAGTTCATGATAATTCTCTTTCTCTCTTGTTCACTATAAAGTTTATGATAATTCTCTTTCTCTTTCGTAAGGCGTAGTGCTTTCTCTTTTACTTTTTGTTATCATTTACACTATCGTTTTCATCTTTGCACAAATTTTCAGGGTAATATGCAGTTTTGGATCTTGATATTTCTTATATCGATTTATTTCTGCACAAGAATCACATGAAGTATAAGGCTTGAATTCATCACGAGGACTGTAATCAGTGTTCTGAGTAAACCCGGTAGGAAAGTTACTGTAGACCCTTAGGGCATAGGCCGGTCAATTCAGGCTTAAAAAGGGGCCACCCGAAAATAAATACTATAAAGCTGGAAATAGTTTTAAAGTATTCTTTAATACTTATATTTTATCAGAAAGAAACCCCACCAGCTAAGTCCTTGAGCGTTTTTCACAATGTGCTCCTAAAGTCACCCCCGTGAAACTGAATTCATATGAGATACAGTGTGAATGTAACCTGTTAAAATCCTAATTATAAAGGATAATGGAATTCATTAATAGGTGGGTATGCCTTTGTTACACCCACAAAACTATGGAAAAGCATTACATAAAATTTTGTCAATAGTTTTCCATCTCAGGGTTAGTAAACGGGAGATATATCTTTTAGTACTTCATTACTTTGGAACACTTATTTTGTTGTTAAGAATTTATCAAACATGGTTTTCACTTATGCTAGTTCTGAAGTAGGCATTTTCCTATTGAGCTCACACACAAAAGACACAAGAATGCATTATAAATAAAAAAATAAAATAATCTGTAAGTCTTCAGTTATGAAACAAAAAAGAATATGTTAAATATAAAAAATGTTTTCAACATCATCATCCTTCTCATTAAACACTTGGCCAGTTTCTTCTTCACAGTCACTGACTTCGTTTTTGTCACAGCTGTTGTTACAACCAAATCCTTTACAATCGCCACAGGCAGAAACACATTGCATTCCATTTAGTTTGCACGAGCATTGATTCGTACCACACGGATTGCGTGAAGACAACTTGCAATTACATCTTATCACACGGAGTAGCTAACTTGGCAATACATTGTCCTATACATTCTTGCTTAAGTGTGGACTTGGTAAAGCTACCAATAAAAATTCTAAGGCTATCAGGAATCCATGGACTTGTTGTTTTTCTGTAGTTCGATATGATGATGAGTCATACTGTTTTTCCCGAATTTCTGCTCTGATTAAGTTTGCAGCAGCTTCAATGATCCTTCTACTTTCCTCTTGTATGTCATCTTTTCTCTCTCGGAATTTCTTATTTATAAGGAAGCTGGCCATATCAAGGAAATATATTAGTGTTTCCCTTCCAGGTTGTTCAGAAAAGGATATGTGGCCACCATAATGGTCTTTCAATAGTTTTTTTAGATACCTAGAATCATATGCTTCATCAGTATCTGAAAATTCTATAACCTTTTCTCTGAACTCTGGTATTGAGTGGATGGAAGTTTCGGCTTCTAACCATTCACAAGCTTTGTTAAAACTGTTCGTCATTCCTTCATTACTTCGCCGACCTCTTAAACATTTTTGCTTATCAGGTAAGAGATTCTGAATCGTTTCAAATCGAAGCCGAACATTTCTATGATATCGAGCTTCTGCAGCAATAAAACAATGCAATCAAGTGCTCTGGCCTGCACTTCTAAAGCCCATTCATCATGCTCGTCAGTTTCAAGTCTAAATTTGCAAGCTTCCAAGATTTTCTCGCGAAGTTGAATTGTCGAAGCAAGATGCCAATCCCGTCTCGATGGATTCTTTTTATCTATCTTGCAGGTTGAATTACATAAAAAAAACAATTAATTTTCCAGTCAAACAGACTTGTTGATCTCGTTTTCTTTCTTCTTTGAGTCTTTTCTGATTCTGTTGAAATTCTACGTTTATTGTTGAACCATTTCCTACAGTGTTCTTGAACCAAAACATCAAGCCCTTCATTTTTACTGGTGAGCAGTTGCTGGTAGATTGTCTCCTCATTTCTCTGTTGGCTATATTCAGTAAGACTAAGTAGTCCTTTTACTTTTACTTGAACAATAGGAACAAATGACTTCTTACAAATTATGCACGACATCATACCTGGAAAAAAAGGTATCTATAACATTTGTATGGAAAATGTCGAAAAAAAAAAAAAAATCTGTATGATGCTCTAAACAAAAGTTGGTTTACTGAATTTATATTGGTCAGTCATATTTTAGGCAAACAACTCCATATATATATATATATATATATATATATATATATATATATATATATATATATATATATATATATATATATATATATATATATATATATATATATATATATATATGCTGAATAACTTTTAAAGCTACAAGATGGAAGCTGTGTTTGTTGGAGGAAGGAAAGATGCACATACATCAATATACAAGACACGAATGAAGTTATGATACATATAGCTGGAATGCTAACGTTGTAATTCGTGTGCCAAGAATGATACCTTTAACATAACAGTGATAGGAATGATATATGTACAAAGGATGCGTGACATCTGTGTTTCTTGTATGTGTGCGCTTGGCGCGCAGAGATGCTCGTTGTGAGGAGATTAGCCGCCAGGTAAGATGGACGGTGTGTGGGACCCCACAAAGTATTATCACCTGGCTACTTTTTACCTGTCTTACTATTTTGATTGCCAGTCATCAGAGTTGTATTTTTTCTAATCTTCTGTATCAGTTGACCTTGCCCAGTCTAGTGCTTTGGCCTGCATGCTTTTGTTGGTGATTTAGTTCTCTTTATTTCTCTATCCTTCTCGTGCAAGGTTTCCTATGCTGTTCACTTTTCATCACCAGTTGCTGCTTTGTCAACTCTGATCTGTAGAAAAATATGAAAATAGGTTCACATTACTTTAACCAAATGCTGTACCTTCAAAACACAGTTTTTACCAATTGAAATGATTTAACATCGGTCTTTTATCGGCATTTATATGATTTCATGTTACTTGAAAGTTACTTTGAAGGAGAGAACACTTTCTTAAAACGGTGCAGAGAAAGTTAAGTGATCTTTTTTGATGATGCAACTATGCTCAGGTTTCAGAATGTTCCTAAATGCAACCATTCCTCATGCATCAGATTTTCAATAGATGTAACTATTCCTTAGGCTTCAGATTGTCCCTAGATGCAACTATTGTTCAGGCTTCAGATTGTCCCTAGATGCAACTATTCCTCTGGCTTCAGGTTGTCACTAGTTGCAACTATTGTTCAAGCTTCAGATTGTCCCTAGATGCAACTATTCCTCTGGCTTCAGATTGTCACTAGATGCAACTACTCCTCAGGCTTCAGATTGCCTCTAGATGCAACTATTCCTCTGGCTTCAGATTGTCCCTAGATGCAACTATTCCTTAGGCTTCAAATTGTCCTTAGATGCAACTGCTCCTCAAACTTCAGATTGCCTCTAGATGCAACTACTCCTCAAGCTTCAGATTGTCCCTAGATGCAACTTATCTTCAGGCTTAAGATTGTCCCGAGATGCAACCATTCTTCTGGCTTCAGATTGTCCCTAGATGCAACTATTGCTCAGGCTTCAGATTGTCCCTAGATGCAACTATTCCTCTGGCTTCAGATTGTCACTAGATGCAACTACTCCTCAGGCTTCAGATTGCCTTTAGATGCAACTACTCCTCAAGCTTCAGATTGCCTTTAGATGCAAGTACTCATCAGGCTTCAGTTTGCCTCTAGATGCAACTACTCCTCAAGCTTCAGATTGTCCCTAGATGCAACTTATCTTCAGGTTTCAGATTGTCCCTAGATGCAACTACCCCTCGTGCTTCAGATTGTCCCTAGATGCAAATATTCCTCAAGCTTCAGATTGTCCCTAGATGCAACTACTCCTCAGGCTTCAGATTGTCCCTAGATGCAACTATTCTTCAGGCCTCAGATTGTCCCTAGATGCAACTATTCCTCAGGCTTCAGATTGTCCCTAGCTGCAGCTATCCCTCTGGCTTCAGATTGTCCCTAGATGCAACTGTATCTCAGGCTTCAGGTTGTTCCCAGATGCAACTATTCCCCAGGGTTCAGATTGTCCCTAGATGCGACTATTCCTCAGGCCTCAGATTGTGCCTAGATGCAACTATTCCTCAGGCTTCAGATTTCCCTAGATGCAACTACTCCTCAGACTTCATATTTTCCCTAGATACAACTACTCCTCAGGGTTCAGATTGACCCTAGATGCAACTACTCAGGCTTCATATTGTCCCTAGATGCAACTATTCCTCAGGCAACAGATTGTCCTTAGATGCAACTACTCCTCAAGCTTCAGATTGTCCCTAGATGCAACTGTTCCTCAGGCTTCAGGTTGTTCTATATGCAACTATGCTTCAAGCTTCACATTGTCCCTAGATGCAACTATTCCTCAGGCTTCAGATTGTCCCTAGATGCAACTACTCCTCAGGGTTCAGATTGACCCTAGATGCAACTATTCCTCAGGCTTCAGATTGTCCCTAGATGCAACTACTCCTCAGGCTTCAGATTGTCCTTAGATGCAACTATTCCTCAGGCTTCAGATTGTCCCTAGATGCAACTACTGCTCAGGCTTCAGATTGTCCCTAGATGCAACTATTCCTCAGGCTTCAGATTTTCCTTAGATGCAACTACGCCTCAGACTTCAGATTGTCCCTAGATGCAACTACTCCTCAGGCTAGATTGTCCCTAGATGCAACTACTTCTCGGGCTTCAGGTTGTCCCTAGATGCAACTACTCCTCAGGATTCAGAATGTCCCTAGATGCAACTACTCCTCAGGCTAGATTGTCCCTAGATGCAACTACTCCTCAGGCTAGATTGTCCGTAGCTGTAACTATTCCTCAGGCTTCAGATTGTCACTAGATGCAACTATTCCTCAGGCTAGATTGTCCTTAGATGGAACTACTCCTCAGGCTTCAGATTGTCCCTAGATGGAACTACTACTCAGGCTTCAGATTGTCCCTAGATGCAACTACTCCTCAGGCTTCAGATTGTCCCTAGATGCAACTATTCCTCAGGCTTCAGATTGTCCCTAGATGTAACTATTCCTCAGGATTCAGATTGTCCCTAGATGCAACTCCTGCTCAGGATTCAGATTGTCCCTAGATGCAATTACTCTTTAGACTTCAGATTGTCCCTAGATGCAACTACTCCTCAGGCTAGATTGTCCGTAGCTGTAACTATTCCTCAGGCTTAAGATTGTCATTAGATGCAACTATTCCTCAGGCTAGATTGTCCCTAGATGGAACTACTTCTCAGGCTTCAGATTGTCCCTAGATGGAACTACTACTCAGGCTTCAGATTGTCCCTAGATGCAAATACTCCTCAGGCTTCAGATTGTCCCTAGATGGAACCACTCCTCAGGCTTCAGATTGTCCCTAGCTGCAACTATTCCTCAGGCTTCAGATTGTCCCTAGATGCAACTATTCCTCAGGCTTCAGATTGTCCCTAGATGCAACTATTCCTCAGGATTCAGATTGTCCCTAGATGCAACTCCTGCTCAGGATTCAGATTGTCCCTAGATGCAACTACTCCTTAGACTTCAGATTGTCCCTAGATGCAACTACTCCTCAGGCTAGATTGTCCCTAGATGCAACTACTCCTCAGGCATCAGTTTGTGCCTAGATGGAACTACTCCTCAGGAATCAGATTGTCCCTAGATGCAACTACTCCTCAGGCACCAGATTGTCCCTAGATGCAACTACTCCTCAGGCTTCAGGTTGTCCCGAGATGCAACTACTCCTCAGGATCCAGATTTTTCCTAGATGCAACTACTCTTCTGGATTCAGGTTGTCCCTAGTTACAACTACTACTCAGGCTTCAGATTGTCCCTAGATGCAATTACTCCTCAGGCTTCAGATTGTCCCTAGATGCAAATAATCCTCAGGTCTCAGATTGTCATTAGATGCAACTACTCCTCAGGCTTCAGATTTTCCCTAGCTGCAACTACTCCTCAGACTTCAGATTGTCCCTAGATGCAACTATTCCCCAGGCTTCAGATTGTCCCTAGATGCAACTACTCTTCAGGCTTCAGATTGTCCCTAGATGGAACTACTCCTCTGGCTTCAGATTGTCCCTAGATGCAACTATTCCTCAAGCTTCTGATTGTCCCTAGATAAAAACTATTCCTCAAGATTCAGATTGTCCCTAGATGCAACTATTCCTCAGGCTTCAGATTGTTCTTGGAAGCAACAATTCCTCAGGCTTCAGTTTGTACATAGATGCAATTGTTCCTCAGGCTTCAGATTGTCCCTTGTTGCAAATGTTCCTCAGGGTTCTGTATATCCCTAAATGCAACTATTCCCCCAGGCTTCAGGTTGTCCCTAGCTGCAACTGTTCCTCAAGCTTCAGTTTGTCCCTCGATCCAATTGCTTCCAAGGCTTCTGGTTGTCCCTTGATGCAACTGTTCCCCAAGCTTCAGATTGTCCCTTGATGCAACTGTTTCCCCAGGCTTCAGGTTGTCCCTTGTTGCAACTGTTCCCCAGGCTTCAGATTGTCCCTTGATGCGACTACTCTGGCTTCACATTGTCCCTAGATGTAACTGTTCTCCAGGCTTAACATTGTCCCTTGACGCAACTGTTCCTCAGGCTTCAGATTGTTCTAAGATGCAACTATTCCTCAGGCTTCAGATTGTTCTTGGAAGCAACAATTCCTCAGGCTTCAGTTTGTACATAGATGCAATTGTTCCTCAGGCTTCAGATTGTCCTTTGTTGCAAATGTTCCTCAGGGTTCTGTATATCCCTAAATGCAACTATTCCCCCAGGCTTCAGGTTGTCCCTAGCTGCAACTGTTCCTCAAGCTTAAGTTTGTCCCTAGATGCAATTGTTTCCAAGGCTTCTGGTCGTCCCTTGATGCAACTGTTTCCCAAGCTTCAGATTGTCCCTTGATGCAACTGTTTCCCCAGGCTTCAGGTTGTCCCTTGATGCAACTGTTCCCCAGGCTTCAGATTGGCCCTTGATGCGACTACTGTGGCTTCAGCTTGTCCCTAGATGTAACCGTTCTCCAGGCTTAAGATTGTCCCTTGACGCAACTGTTCCTCAAGCTTAAGTTTGTCCCTAGATGCAATTGTTTCCAAGGCTTCTGGTCGTCCCTTGATGCAACTGTTTCCCAAGCTTCAGATTGTCCCTTGATGCAACTGTTTCCCCAGGCTTCAGGTTGTCCCTTGATGCAACTGTTCCCCAGGCTTCAGATTGGCCCTTGATGCGACTACTGTGGCTTCAGCTTGTCCCTAGATGTAACTGTTCTCCAGGCTTAAGATTGTCCCTTGACGCAACTGTTCCTCAGGCTTCAGATTGTTCTTAGATGCAACTATTCCTCAAGCTTCAGATTTTACCCTTGTTCTTATTTTTGGAAGTTTTTCTGATATTATGAGCGCACCCTCCTTGACAGCATTGACTGAAAGGAAAATTGTCTATTGACTAATCCCTCCAGAACCTCTTCAGTAAATCCTCTTTCTATCTGAAGGAGACGTCCTCACATAGTGTCTCTGAGGACTTGTCGGGCCATCTCTTACCAAATTGATTTTGTGGAAATTAATTTCTCAGAATACTCCATTTAGGCAATCCTTCCCCAATACAGCCAAGCTATGTATTCCTCACGTACTCTCTTTATTCTTGATTACTATATTTTCATTATGCTTGGTTGTTCACCAGACCTAGACATTAACCTTTCTACTCCATTCGCCTCTGAAAAACAAATCAAAGCGGAAAGATGAGTTATCTCTCTCTCTCTCTCTCTCTCTCTCTCTCTCTCTCTCTCTCTCTCTCTCTCTCTCTCTCTCTCTCTCTCTCTCTTTTCCATTATCGTCAGGATAGTGATAGTTATCGGTCTGATTAAATTGATTGACATGCCAATTGGGAAAAGATGAAAGAGAATATTAGTTTGCTTGCATGATTAAATATAATTTAAAATGACAGAGAGAGAGAGAGAGAGAGAGAGAGAGAGAGAGAGAGAGAGAGAGAGAGAGAGAGAGAGAGAGATGAAACCACTTTTCTGTCTTACAGTGTTGTTACTAATACCTTCTGAAAAAATTGTAGCTAGAATATTTATCAGAAATGAATCATATAAATGCTCTCATCATGACACTCATAGGTAGCGAAGTGCCACTGATATAAAAATTTTTCCTGAATCCTATGTATAGACCAATGGTTTGTCTGTTAGGAAAATTACAAATTACTTAAAAATTTGTCATTTTTTATTTGTTTTTAGAAATTGTATTGTACATTAAAGGAGACAAAATATATTGATACATGGAATTTGAATACCCTGAAATTGCCAATAGGTTGGGGTTAAAGTGATTTTTGATGAAGATAAAATCAAATATCTTGGAAACACAAATAAGATATTCTTTCTTACGAGGTCTATGAATATTTCTTAAGTTACGTTCTACCTTCTTCATTCAACCTCTTGCACTGCAAGCTCAAATAAATTGAAGTGATCTTACGCAGTATACATACTTTATTTTTTCGTTCATTATACGTATTCTTTAGATTCTCTAGAATATTGTGCTATCTCCAGTGACAAAAAGGACTAGTTCCTTGTACGAGAGAGAGAGAGAGAGAGAGAGAGAGAGAGAGAGAGAGAGAGAGAGAGAGAGAGAGAGAGAGAGAGAGAGAGTAACTAAAAAAACTGAATTTTGTGGCAGTGGAATGGAATTTCTTTTCTTGTGACATGCATGGTTTAAAATAACCGGAAACAAAAGCAGGTTGATTACACTAAAGGTATGAAAATGATAAGTAAACAAATTCAGTCATTGTAATGCACACGTTGGATTCCTGAACTTAATCCCTACCTTTCTTAAACATTTCCAGTAAAATAGTAATAATATTATGGAAAACACTTATCAATAGGAATTTGCATGAATTCTAGCTATCATTTAAAATTCTTAAATTATAACACAGGTAAGTTGGGAAAGATGATGTGTTGATAAGGAAAGGCGAAAACAATCATTTGTGAAGTTGCACCTGTAAGTTAAGTAAACCCATTATGGGAAAGGTCAGAATAAACCAGATCGCGGTGTTTGAATAAACGTCCTATACAGATTTAGTGCAGCTCTTTTCACAAATAAATGAATCAGGGGAGAAACAAAACTGAAACTTCATTCAGAAGAACAAAAAGATTAATTGGACGTTTGACCTCACGTGAATTAGGTTGGGGACGTCAGTCTGACAGTAGTAAAGGTCTCTCTCTCTCTCTCTCTCTCTCTCTCTCTCTCTCTCTCTCTCTCTCTCTCTCTCTCTTATGATGATAGCCCTAGAAATGGTTGGGAAGTCAGTGGCTTAGGGGGAAGGGTTGTGAAAGAGACGAATCGCCTCAACTTCTCCTTCTGCTTCCTCGCCCTTGATGACCTTTTATCCTCGGAGAGCTGGTGAAGAAGCTGAATGAGAAGGAAACGGAAGGTTAGGTCTTTGGAACCGCTCTTGAGAGGATCACGATGAGTGTAGGTGGAACGTATATGTATTATCACACATGTGAATGCAATGTAACCGGGAATAAATCGAATGGGGGACTTGACAGCTTTCACTGTGCACCGTATTTGAAATCATGTAAAAGACCCAACGATATAGCTTCGATACTGTCTAAGAAGTATTTCCTTCTGTTGTAATAAGCATAAAGAATATATATTTATTTGGTAAAGAGACCGGAGCATAAACACATGCATACATTGTTTACTTGCACTCAAGTATATACGTGTATTGGTATTAAACACACTCATATATAATGTGTATATATATGATATAAGTTCAAAATTGTGGGGCAGTAGAATTAGTTTGGAAAGGGATATCAAATGCCTAATTGCGAATCATGCAATATATACTGATTTGGGATAGTGAAGAGAAATGTAGAGACTAGTGAAAGAATTTGAGATTGTTTGCTAGAAGAGAAAGTTGAAAGTAAATGTGAGGAAGACTAATAATGTAGGTGTAGATGGAATCCAGGGAGATGAAGCGTAGAACATTGATGTACACGTGTATTTGGGAGTAAGTATGGCGGATGATTGGTGAGAGAAGAGTGAGTCACAGACAAGGTACAGCAAGGAGGGTAGCAAAATGTGTGCTAGGGACTGTGCGGTGAAGTGGTATATAAAGCTTATTGTAGGAGAATGGAAGGATTAAATTCTTTTAAGATGATTCAGTCACGTGGAAAGAATAAAGGATGATAGATTGGTGAAAGGAGTGTATACTTTGGAGTGGTAGGATGGAGGAGAAAGAAAGTAGGAAGGAATGAGGGGAAGACCTGGAAAGTGCTGACTGAAGGCATTGCAGGGCTAATGGAAAGGAAGCACCAGAGTTTGCCCCGATAAGGTGAATGGCAGTGTTTTTATGGATTTTGTGCCACGATGATGAGCCTTCTGTGTGTGTTTATGAGGCAGCTATGGAAGTAAGAATGTGGCATTGGCTGTTGCATTGTTCTTTCTCTGGAGTCACTTCCTCTAGTAGAGATAGTTATATATATATATATATATATATATATATATATATATATATATATATATATATATATATATATATATATATATATATATATTAGCTGACCAACCCAGCGCTGCCCAGGAAAACTCTGAATTGAATGACAACCAATAAACTCTCTCTCTCTCTCTCTCTCTCTCTCCTGTTAAGATAGTTGCTTCAGTTACATTGTCTAGCATTTTTGACATTTGATATTTCACCCCTTTTCACCCCCCCCATTCCTGTCTGGGCTGAACTTGGACTTAAAGGGCATTGGGAGTGTTACTATCCTTCTCAGTGTCCTCGAAAACTGCGGATTAGACACTGATATCTGTCATTTTTGACATTTTAGTTTTCACCTCTTCTCAGCCCCCTTCCTATCGGGCAGAACTTGGACTTAAAGGGCATTGGGAGTGTCACTATTCATCTCAGCTAATTAGACACTAATATCTGTCGTTTTTGGTTATTTTTACATGTCACCCCTTCCCACCCCCACCCCCTTTGGTGCCAGTGATGTCTTCCCCCCCCCAACGGTATTCTCTTTCAGATAATAAGTCATATGTATACCGAAATGAGTTATGATAAATTCGTAGTTATTAAGTCTACGGGCAGAAACAGCCCAGTTTCAGGGAAGCCCTTCCCACCTCCACCCCATTTGGTGCTAGTGATGTCTTACCCCAACAGTATTCTTTACAAGTTTGGTTGAAATTGCTCAATGCATTTCAGAGTTATGCTGGCATACACACACACACATACATCCATTTATATATATATATATATATATATATATATATATATATATATATATATATATATATATATACATAGCATACATGAATATACATCTAAATGCATATATGTATGTATGTATGTATATGTATATATGATGTTTTTAAAAGCCACCGTGACCTCCTAACTTCGCACCTTTTGGGGTTTGCGTGAATGCATTAACACACCATGTTATGACGAGAGGATAAAAGTCTAGTTCAATTCATACACAGGTTGTTGGTAAAGGAAGATACTGCGTTTGAAAGTTACAGAGTGTCTGGAATGAATAAGAATGAAGTCTTTCATAAATGTGTTCTGGAAGGAACTTGATTGTTGGGAAGAAATAGCTAGAAGAATGTGATTAGGTATACAGTATTTGCAACAGAAGTTGGTGAGCGAAAGATTCTTTTAGATTCGAGGTGAATGCAGAGTAGATGGAAAGAAAGGCAGTGGTTATAATGATCTGTAAGAGTTTGAAAATAAGTAACAGGAAATATATTTTGTCATTATCTGGTTGATGCAGTAGTGAAATAAGCAGTTATAGTTGGAGAGGACTGGTTCAAAATATTTCTGTACTTAATTAGAGGGCGTGAGTTGGATAAAAACAAGTAAAAAATGCGCCGAAGTTTCTTCGGCACAGTCGAGTTTTCTGTACACCGTATACTGTATAGCAAATTCACCACTCTGCAGCTAAGCCCCGCCCACTGCTTACGTCACGACCATTCCCTGAAGCTGATTGGTTATCAGTGGTTTCGAAAAGTTGTTTAATCTGTGGTTCTTTTCTTCGTCATTAATTTTGCAATGGTTGTTTTACCGAACTAACATACGCTCTGCTGATTATCAAAAGGAAACGTTATATTATCCCCTGAAATAAAACATAATACGCATCACCCTAAAAAAAAAAAATGAATGAAGTCATTACTGTTCCGCGATGCTGCAATGTTGGTTTTGTAAATGAAGTTTACCTGAATATGGAGGTGACACAAGGAATGTCTTACGTTCGAATCAGTACGTTGAATTACAGGGCAATGATAATTACCATCTGATATTGTCAAGTGTGTTCGCCATTCTAAACTTAAACAAATAGACTTTCTCAGAGCTATGGTGAGTAGTATTTCATACTGATTTTAGGAAATTTTACTGCATTTTAATAGTCATAAAATCGATTTCATTGCATTCGTTTACACATTCGGAGGGATGACAAGCAGTGGCTACACTCTAGTAAACCAAACATCCCTATGTTTACCTTAAAGTTACAGTATGATAGGCTGTACAAGTCATATTGGATATAATTTGCTGAGAATTTCTTTAAGGACATTATCTCCTTTCGAAATAACAGGATCATAAAAAACGACGTAGACCTATAATGCCCTACGTCTTTTTGTCGGTTAACGTAGCTTATGGCGTTTGGATTATAGGCCTATCTTATATTCAGCCATTTCATTGTGGTTCTTGTGGTTATTCGTGTTTTTGTTGCTGCTGGTATGGTGCTTGTAGTGTCCACGAAAATTTTTCATATGGTAACCTAACATTGCAGAATAAACATAGACCTATTCATAAATTACTGGTGTAAAGAATTATCTGCCTGCTATTGTTAAATGAAATTTAGTCATTTGTTTTAATTAAAGTACTATAGTCGACGCTCGAATATTCTCCTAACAGTAGAGAGAGAGAGAGAGAGAGAGAGAGAGAGAGAGAGAGAGAGAGAGAGAGAGAGAGAGAGAGAGACTACTGACTCTTATGTATCCTTTTGCACAACAGGGTAATCTACAAGAATGCCCACAAAAGCAAATGAATCATAGGTCGCAGACTGGTTTGGATCATTTCATACACAACTTTTTCAGTTAGCATTTATTTTTTTTCTTATTTCGTTAAGTATCTTATGATGCCTTCTTTCCATAGCCTTAATTTTCATAGAAATGCTGCAGCAGTCTTATATTTACTCATTACAGAAATATAACTAGTTACCCCTTTTGTAATATATATATTTTCAATATAATTCATTGAGAGCAGTTCGATTGTTGTGTGTAAGGCCGAGACAGCCCTATGACTGGTCTATGTGTGCCATTGGCTACATGCCCACAAATTTTACTTTTATTCTCTGTGGTATAAGTAGTTTTACATTTACTATGGCCATCGATGCAAGTACACATGTATGTGTATATGCATATGCTTATACATGTACGTACACTTCACCGTATACATATACATTTATATATCGTAGGGTCGGAGCTATTATATTAATTAAAAGCAACTCTATTTCCAGCAGATACGGGCGGAAAACTATTTGCAATAAGAAATTGATGCATAGGCCCATGCCCTGTCATTGCCTCAAAATATAAGAAATTGACTTGTAGGCCTATGCCCTGCATTGCCTCAAAATGTAAGAATTTTATATGTAGGCCTAGTCTCAAATTGATATTAACATTTGACATGCAGGATTATGATGAATTAATGCCCTAATATAGGAACTGGCTAGATAAGTCTGTGATCTGTGTGGAATCGCTTATGTAGGCCGACACCAATTTAAAAAAAAAAAAAAAACAAGGTGCTTATGTATTGAGGCTTGGCATGATCAAAATAAAAAAAAGATGCACAAACAGAATGCTCCAAGATCTTTGTAACGATATTATATAACTTAATATATCTTTTATTGGAGATATCAGTTGCATACTTCACAATTCCGGAGCTCATCATGACCGAACGGGGTCAAATCCGTATTGGCCCTCATTTGGACTGTTAACTAGTGTGACGTCATTCCCCTTTCGAGAGCTAGCCAGTCACTGGCGTGCGTGGGCGGGGCTTAGCTGCAAAGGGCCATGGATTTTGCTATAATCAAGGCCACCGAAAATAGATCTATCTTCTGGTGGTCTCGGTATAATGTTGTATGAGCCACGGCCCATGAAACTCTAACCACGGGCCGGTGGTGGCCTATCATATATCGTTTTCAGAAGCACGATTATGGTTAACTTTAACCTTAAATAAAATAAAAACTACTGAGGCTAGAGGGCTGCAATATGGTATGTTTGATGATAGGAGGGTGGATGATCAACATACATATTTGCAGCCCTCTATCCTCACTAGTTTTCAAGATCTTAGGGCATACAGAAAAAAGTGCGGACGGACAGACAAATCCGGCACAATAGTTTTCCTTTCATAAAATTAATAGTGGTGGGGGGAGGGGGGGAAGGATGTAAGTTTGATAAGAAAAAGGTGAAAATTGTATCAGGAAAAGGATAGAGATTAAAAGAGGTTCGTATTTAGCAGTGACGTCGGAAGAAGGAATAAAAGCTGTTGTGCACTTACTGGAACTGGGTTAATCACAATAAAAGATTATCTGCGGATTGGCTGTATGACAAGAGCTAAATTATGCAAAGGTATGCAGGAGGATGAATCACTTAGTCAAATACAGTGACCGAAAAAAAAAGATTTTACAGTGAAAAATAACTGGTAAATCAAAGTGAACACGTCATAGAGAAGTAGTGTGCTGGAGGGAAATAAATTGAGGTAGAAAGGTTATTGAGCAAGCAGAACTTGAAAGTAAAGGTGTGGATGATGAGGCGTTGTGTGCAGGAAAAGCCATTCTGTGTTGGTGGAGTGGAGTTTTGGTCCATTGTATTGTAGAATAAGTCGGATGCGCTTTTCGGACTTGAGAATGCTTGAGGAAGTCGCTGTTTGTGATTTAAGAGTAAAAAGTTGAAGAATAAACGAGTAAAAAATGCGCAGTCGAGTTGTCTATTTAGCCTATAATGCTGTTTGAAACTTTCAGCCACGGCCCATGACACTCTTAGCCGCGGCCCATGAAAATCTTAGACGTGGCCCATGAAACTTAGCCACGGTCAAGTGGTGGAGTATGTTGTTGGTACCTGTAGCAGTGCCAGAAGTATGATTATGGTTAACTTTAACTTGAAATAAAATAAAAACTACCGAGTCTAGAGGGCTGCAGTTTGGTATGTTTGATGATTGGCTGGTGGATGATCACCATATCAATTTGCAGCCCTCTATCCTAAGTAGTTTATAGGATCTGAGGGCGGACAGAAAAAGTGCCGACGGACTGACAAAGCCGCCACAATAGTTTTCTTTTACAGAAAACTAAAGGCACCAGAAGTTGATGGGATTACTGATTGATGGTATGCTGCTGCATTATGGTGATCGCGATGTGTTTGTGGGTCTACCCTTGGGGTTTAGGTGTCGGGTTTGTACGTGCCCTGGCTACCTTCGTTGAGTCCCTGGGATATTTAGTTAAAGCACATACAATTACATGTCTTTGAATTTTATGGTTATAACATTAGCCCCATCTCTATGAATCCTGTGATTAAAATTATTTTTATTTTAAAACTAAGGTTTTTCCTGTGGCCTTAGCCGATATATATATATATATATATATATATATATATATATATATATATATATATATATATTTTATATAATATATATATATATATATATATATATATATATATATATGTGTGTATTTATGTTTTTGTATGTTTGTATACAGTTGTTAAGCTACAAAATTGTAGCGTCTAATATTGAATTCACTATACCTTGGAAATAACTTACACCCAACAGCTGTGCATCTGCCTCGGTCAGGTTTCGAACCTGGGCCTTTGGTTTAGATAAAACGATAAACAGTCAAATTTGACCACTCCGGCGGGTTAGATGCGCTTTTCACTGTTAATTCCTTAGGGGTGTTAGTTATTCCCAAGGCATAGTAAATTTCAATAAAAAGCGATACTGGTGGTTCAGTATTGTACATGACATGATTTTATGTTCATATATATTCACTGACATATACAGGCAATGTGACTTGTGTATTTATTTATTTTGTATTCTTTATATTAAGCAAATTTATCTGCAAACACTCTTTTTAGAAATTAAGGTTGAGTTAGCTTCGGCTTCAGTCTGTTTACAGCTATCAAAGTATAATGTGTGAAGAAGAATATATGGCCGTCTAGGTACTTTCTTCTATTTTGTTAGTGCTTGTGCCACTTTAAAGTATGGTACAGCAGGCTCAGAAAATAAACATTTATAAGGTTTTTGCATATTTTTTTCCTTAATGTGTGTTGTTTCATTCTTATGTTTAAATTACTTGTGTCAGTGTTTTGGGCTTTTGTTCTGTAGGTTTTGTTTCTGAAGAAATAAAAAAAGACATGTACAGTAGTAGAGAAACCCTTCCACCAAGTAACAGACGGTTTTATAAGGAAAAATCAGTTGTGGGCTGAGGAAAGGGGGGATTTTTTTTGGAGGGGGAGGTGGAAGAGGCTGCTGTTCTTTCTAGTCATTTTTACAGATAATGGAAAAGGGATCTTCTGACCTGACGAGGTCAGGTGAGTGATCCCACTTTAATATTGGCTGAGCGTGATAGCTTTTTCAAAGTTTAAATCCGGAACTAATCCTCCTGCAAGTGGGCCAAGTCACACATTGAATCCCAAAGCAGTTTTTAACTGGAGGTGTGACCTTTCCTCCCACTTCTCACATGAAGGCTGCGTCTGGTCTCTTCGCTTTTCCCCATTTCGAAGTCAGAAGAGATTAAGCATCCTCTCCTATTATACGAATGGTTATCGTACTCTGAACAGAAGAAATCTTTCTGTCATGATATCTCCTTCCCTTGAAGCACTTGATCACAATCACACTGAACAAACAACTTGCCACATTCACTATCACTGTTACATTTCAGCGGGTTGAGCTTCATATTAATGAACTATGCTGACGCCTCTGTTTCCGTCGTTTGTGTTCTTATTTATACTCTTCCCAGGACCTGAACCGCCTCCTCATTTAATAATTTTAAATATAGGTCCTTTAAACTGAAACAGTGGTAAGAGAAAGCGAGTTTTAAAGTTAACGATATGCAAGGTAAAAAGTAATTTTGCATCTGTTTGAAGGATTGGGTCGCAAAAAAAAAAAATTTTTATGTATAGTTGACAAACAGTATTGATGAGGTCTGTTTGATTGTATTACACATTGTGGATGAACCTTCTGTAATGTAACCCGTATTTTTGATTAAGGAGATTCATCCTGTCAGTCAGCGCACAAACTTAACAAATGCTTCCAAATAGGCGAACGCATACTTGAAGGTTTTTCAAATTCATCTTTGAGAATGAAAAGAGACTTCAGCAGCAGAGTACCTGTTACACTACAGCATTTGCGCGTGCTTAAATGCTATACGAGACAGTGTTATGAATCAAAGATTTACTGTAACTTTTAAGCAAAAAACATTTCGTTGTAAGCTCATGGATGCTCATAAGTAGGAATGAGAAGAAAATATCTTGTGCAAGGACGTCGAGCGCCGAAACCACTATTCTAAAGATTGTAAATCATTCTTCGCTAACAATAATGCACTTTCTGCTTCTGGAGTGATTTCAGTCTTGCAGACTGTTGAGGTTTCCTGAGCATGATTCACAACTTGCGAGGTGCTTTGGGGTCTAACCTTTTGATAATAGGTAACAGGACCCTACGTGACAGCCGGCCTCGCATGAATGCTTCAAGAAACCTTACAGCTAGCAGCAATCTCAGTTCTTAGTTTGCAATTTACACTTAACATCTAATTTTAGAGATTTATGTAAAAATGTATCACTTCCAAAATGGAAGGCTAGCAAAAATGCCATCGTGATAATTGTAGATCTGAAGTAAGGAAGTATGATAAGTTACGGTCCGTTAAGGTCATCGATTCATTATTACATTTATTTTACCATTTTGTCAGAAACATTGTATATTCTTTCTTATTTTAGCATTTCTTCAGACCCCTGCATTAAGCCTTTAGATTCTGGACTGTGCCTTGGCGCCTCTGCCCTAGCCTTGCCAAGTCTTGTTGTATAGCTTGAGTGAATTATTACAAAATTATTTATTCAAGTTTTTATTTTACGATTGGTGATATGTTTTATTAAAAGAACTATTGTTGCTTAATATTGTTTAAAGTTAATTGCTCAAGTCTACATTCTGGGATGCATGGCGGGGGTTATCGCAATTCTGTGACACAGCCTCAACATATAGTGTCAGTATTACTGTATTATTTACAGTTCAAGCGTCAAGTGATGTTGGGTATGAGGCACAACTGTTGCGTACTGTTTGCTTTTTTTTTTTTAACACCCATTTTTTGTTTTTGTGTGCATTGTACTTCGTTTTATTTTATCTTTATTTTAGTTTTATTTGATCCAATTCTCATTTGTTTCTGTGGTTCTTTTCGTCTGTTTACGTCTCTGTCATACATTGCATACTGTCTTGCATTTGCATTCATAAACAGGGTAATGCTACATTTCATCTTTCTGCGTTGGAAGTTTAGAACATTATCTTGACTAATCAAGGGAATTTTGTGGAAGCAGACTGTATCATCCCGTATACCAGAGTCATCCCAGCAGTCATCATTTATTACCTGTAATTATGGTAATTTAAAAGTAAAGTGAATCGATGGCATTACCTAGAAAATAAATGTAATATCGTGAACTCCCTATGTTAACAATGTAACATTGCACCTCCTCCTGATGATATATACTGCAACTAGAGGAAATTTAGGTTAACATCTTAAAGCAACTAATGCATGCTAAAGGAAATTTAGGTTAACATTTTAAAACAACTAATGCATGATAATCACTCAGTATAGACGGATAACGTTATTACATGCTTGCAGCACTGAGCATGAAGGGCTGAGTGATCGGCTGGTTATTGGCTATGTCCTTTTTCATGGGCGTTGGGCGTAGGAGTTCTTGTTCTTTCAGGGTGGCAAGGTACCTTTTCCCCGAATTTTACCCAAGTCGTATAAATGAACAGTTCGAGTCAGTTTTAGGCTAGTATTACAGAAAATGACCCTTGACACTTTTAAGCCAGTAACGAACTGTAGGCGCATACAGAAGGTAATCTGATATCAACAGGTGTCATGGCATCTGTCATATTGCTGAGCTCCATCAAAGGGATTCTCTTGCAATGTTGCATTCTTGAGAACTCTATGTCCCTTTGGACATGTGGAAATTTGTCGGGATGTGCAGCAGTGTAACTTTTCATTCCGGGAATAGATCCTACGTGTCACGCAGTATAAGGAATTTTGTAGATGACCATTTTCAATCATTAATAGCAAATAATGACGGAAAGTGCGCACGTATTCGAATAAGAATGCAAGTGACAAAAATATTTGGGAGCAAGTAGGGTGGGAGGGGCACTCGGGCCATGGTCCCTTTGCAATAAATGTTTATATAACTTCCCCCTGAAATTATCGTGAATTAATTAATACTGTATGGTGAATACAAAGGACAAAGTATAACAACCGTATTTGCCGGCGCATAAGACGCAACCTTATTTTAAAGGATATTTTGTGGGAAAAAATGTTAGTATGTTTCATCATACATTTATTGAGAGATATTTTAGAGATTTTATATGGAAAAATGTATGATTCTGTGCATGAAATACAATATTGTGAGAGTATGCTGGAATAAAGTATAAAATCATATGTAAATTTACACTCACCTGTAAAGAAAACAAAAGAAATTTTCCATAAAGTTTGTGTTACCGTGACAGGCCACCAAGGCGGCGCTATGATTTTGTTTTCATCCACTCATTGCAAATGGCTGACAAGGTAACTGCCCACGTATCTTAAGCAATTTTTCGTAAGTTTATGATAACAGACTGGTAATTCGGCATGTTTTCAATATTTTATTATAAATAACAAACGTACAAAAAATTTCTTACGATACGCCGGCAGTTAGTCTGTCAGCCATTTGCAATGAGTGGATGCCCACGGGGATGCACAGGTTCTCGATGAACTCAGGCCACCACGTTCTGTCCTGGGCTAACTCCCCAAGATCTCCCAACACTCGTCTCCTGCTTCCCGCCTCGTTGTCCTTAACCGTGTCTCCTTTGGCCTATATATATATATATATATATATATATATATATATATATATATATATATATATATATATATATATATATATCAGCTCTTCATTGGGTGAGTCGGTAGAGCTGCGGACCGGCGACTCGCTGGGCCGGAGTTCGATTCCCCTGCCGGCTGATGAAGAGTTAGAGGAATTTATTTCTGGTGATAGAAATTCGTTTCTCGCTATAAAGTGGTTCGGATTCCACAATAAGCTGTAGGTCCCGTTGCTAAGTAACCAGTTGGTTCTTAGCCACGTAAAATAAGTCTAATCCTTCGGGCCAGCCCTAGGAGAGCTGTTAATCAGCTCAGTGGTCTAGTAAAACTAAGGTATACATATATATATATCTACATATATATAAGTATATATATAGATATAAATGTAGATATATATAGATATATCTATATATGTGTAATATATATATATATATATATATATATTTATATATGATTCATTTTGTTACCATCTATAGATCCGAAAGATTTTTTATGGACATTATGAACGTGTTCAGGGGCTGATATATTTGGGGATCCAATTGGTCTCACGTGTATATATATATGCAGTATATATATGCTATATTTATAAATATGTATATATATATGTATATGTGTAGATATAAATATATATGTATATGTGTATATATATATTTACACACACACACACATATATATATATATATATATATATAAGTGAATGTTTGTATATTTGTTTGTCCACTATAGAAATCCAAACCACTTAACAGACCCAGACAAAATTTTGCACATGGCCTCTGTGTCCCCCCAGAAAGGTTTATAACTCAAAGTCAAACCCCTATCCCGTGACAGACACACAAACACAGACAAAACAAATGAAATTTTTGTTTTTCGTCACCTTTTCCTTCAGTTTTCTGGGTTTATTCTCATTTTTCACCTGGGGCTTCATCTTTTCTTCTGTCACTACCAGAAGTATGATTAACCTACAACAATTAATCCCCTATGACATCAGTTTTTTATCAGAATTTATGGGAATTTTGATAATAATTAATATAATTGTTTATTACCTCGATAAAACCTAAATTGAAAGCCCAAATTGGTAATTTCTTTCCGTAGTAAGCGAAGCCGAGTCCGCGCATGCGTAGTAGTGGCTAAAAGTGACGCTTGCAGCTGCCAAAAACCACTACCAAACTCTCTCTCTCTCTCTCTCTCTCTCTCTCTCTCTCTCTCTCTTAAACACTTTGGAGCAAAATCTATCTCTATGTATTAGGTTTATCCATAACTCGAATGCCTACTTCCTTGCAAGAGCAAGCGCCTATAAAATGAATATATATCGAAAAATAACTCTTAATTTTACATATAAAACATCTGGCAATCGCTTCATCATGCGAAAAGCGATAATCACAAGTCATTTGCCCCGCCCGTTCATACATATGGTTGAAGACGTTATATGGTATCATAGGTAAAGAAACACATTCCCTTTTGCGTATGGTGTTAAAATGGTCCTACACACGATCCTACTTCATTTATTACATGCCTACCAACATCGTGTAGAGAGAACAACACGTTGTTAGCTGTGTTGGAATAATCGAAATATCACCTTGGACACTCCAGCAGTTGACGGCTGGAATTAATTATCGTGTGAATTGGCAAAACACTAAACTGCATACGGAAGATAAGTTTCTTTTCACGTTGCTTGGTACTGATTACCTGGAAGATAATGACTGAAAATTTTAGATTAAAACTTTACAGGAATGTAGAGCATTACATTTGGAAATCTTTTCCGAACGGCACTTGGAGGGTAAATGTATTAGAGTCAAATAGGGATTAAAGTAAGAAATGGCAAATACTGCAGTTCGAGTAACTCGAAGTGCTCGCATCTTACACAACACTGTCATTCATATCTTTTGCTGATGTCATCACACACAGTAAGGAATAGTATTCCCATCATATTGCTTATGGTTATGTATTAGAGTGATAAATATTCATTCTGTCTTTTATCAATGCGTATTTATCCAAAACAATAAATAACCGATTGCCTAACATTCCTCCAAGAAGGGAAAGATTTTGTTTGATTCATGTTTACATTATTGTACAAATTGACCAAGTTTATAGATGCTGTCATTGATGTCATTGTAAAGCTGATGAGTTGTAATTTATGTTATGTGAAAAAGTTCCCAAAACCAATATAAAAAATACGTATCACGAGTTTAAGTTCGCCGTATAGGAAAGTGTTTTGCCATTTTTTCTTCTTAATATGATGAGGGGGTGGAAGGCTAACTCTTGCAGCAATTTTCAATTAATAATAGGAAAGAAGTAAAAAGGTGTAACAGGGCATAGACTATATATTTCTTTTTTAAAAAAGACATCTATTCTCATACAATATTAATGAATGAGTCTAAATGAGAAGTGAGGTCTTGGTTTAGTTTTTTATGAATTGGACAGTGACATTTACTTTCATTATAGTAGCACGTATCATAAAAAGACATCATTGGCCTAGGCCATATCAGATTGTCTGTATATTTGTGTATTTGGACTTATAATGGCCTACAAATAGTGTTGAAGGGTCTAACAGTGAAATGAATAACTCCTATACACAATTTATTCATATTCTGATCAGAGCATCTGAGATGCTTCCCAGATGAAATACAGCAGCAAACTGTCACGAAATTTGCACTAACCTGTCCACGTGCAATTACCTGTCAGTCAGTCAGAAGATATTTAGGTAATACCAACAGTTCATCTGTTCTGATGAGTGGACTGTCTCCAACCACAAACTGTTGTCTGCGTGTAAGTTTTAATGGCAGTTTCGATGAACTGACAGAAGAAATGACAGGTTAACTTGACCTTGAATACATGGCCTTAGGTTGTTGAATTCTGTAGTAGTGAATGGGTGTGTTGGGAGAGAGTGAGAAAGAGAGTGAGAGGAGAAGAAGAGAGAGAAGAGGGGGTTTTAGGGAGGCAAAAGAGAGAGATAGAGTGGTTTATTGAATGTTAGTTTTTCTGGGCAGGCAAAGAGAGAGATATATATATATATATTATTGAATATATATTAGTATTTATATATATATATATATATATATATATATATATATATATATATATATATATATATATATATATATATATATATATATATATATATATATATACAGTATTTAAACAAGGTGTCCATAAAGTTTCTTTACAATATAAAGAATATATTACAGAAGCAAATGAACAGACAAATATGTGGAAATTGCTACAGAATGAATAAATATTGACGTTTTTTTTTACCGTGTTTAATACATCTCTATATGGGTCCCATTAGTTGCATGAAGCACATCAAGACGTTACTCGATTTCTTGCGAACTTTCTTGCCATGTTCGCATCAATGCTGGCAATGGCATCAGTGATCTTTTGCTTGAAATCAGTGATGTCCCGTATCTTTGCTCGATGCACGATATCTTTTAACATAACCCCACAGAGAGAAGTCCAGGGGAGTGATATCTGGTGAACGAAGTGGCCAGGGAATTGGGCCATCCATTCCATTCCACCGGTCTGGAAATGATGTTTGATTTGGAACCCATGAACATGCAGTCCCAATGTGGTGGTGCACCATCTTGCTGGAAAATGATGGTTAGTTGAAGGTCATCTAGTTGTGGTGCCACATATTCAGTCAAAAGGTCAAGGTAAACATCTGCAATAACTGATATCTCATTGAAGGAAAAATGGACCAATGATTTGATTGCACATGATCCCACACCACACATTCACCTTTAGACTATCTTGGTGAAGCTCCATAGTCATATGGGGATGTTCTGTTCCCCAGATTCTCTCATTATGTGTGTTCAGTTTTCCAGAAACATGAAAGGTTATCTCATCATTAAAACAAACTCGGTTGAGGACGTTTCATCTTCAGAAATTCGTTCCAGCATGCTAATTGCAAACTCTTTTCGTCTTTGTTTATCATTTGGCTCGAGTGTCTGTATGAGTTGCACTTTGTAAGCGTAAAGTCACAAGTTCTTGTGTAGGTCTTTGTGCACTGTTGAACGTAGTAGCTGTAAGTGTCTGGCAACAGTATGGATGGACTGTGTAGGAAAACTATCAAAGGCTTGTCTTACACGATCGATGTTTTCCTCAGATGTTCTTGGTCGTCCACTCCTCCCTTTGTCCAACACTATCCCTGTCTCCATAAATTTCTTGTGCCATGTGACAGTGGATCTCTTTCGTAATTAGCTCTGTAGTTTCGCTGAGTCTGCTTATCCGATTTTGTTTCAATAAACCGTGACACACATTGTGCTTTTTCTTGAGGAATGGCCATGTTTTAGGGATTCACTTAACAGTACCCCTTTTCATCAACAGGGTACCTGAAATACACAAATGCAATGTGATTAAAAAATTTGGTAACTGCTGAGTACATAGCACAAATCTGATTAAGGTATCTCATCCATGGATTTTGTAAAATATTCTTTAAATTGCTTTAGTGGAAACCCTTTATAATATACTGTGTGTGTGTATATATATATATATATATATATATATATATATATATATATATATATATATATATATATATATATATATATATATATATATATATATATATATATATATATATATATATATATATATATATATATATATATATATATATACACACACACAACACACACACACACCGGATGCTCATGTATATCAGCTCCTGAACACGTTCATAAAATCCATAAAAAATCTTTCGGATCTATAGATGGTAACAAAATGAATCACGTAGTAAATGCTTTATGAAAATTGTTCGAAATATTTTTTAAGCCCCATATGCACGTATGGATAATGGTTTTTAAAATGTCATGTGCACAAGAGGTTCGTTTTCCCATTACCGTAGTGTTAGTCACAGGTTCAGTTATTAAATCGTCGTTCAAAATTTTTAGCCAATTTATTTATGTATTTGCTTCTTTGTAAACGCCCATAAGAAATTTAAATAAGGGAAAATCTTTTTAATATACTGTCGTTCCATGAAGACTGACTTGCATTCATGCACGAAAATATCTTTCTAAAAAGAATAGATGCTCCTCTAAATATTGCTTTGTAATAATTTTGTGAACATTGTACATAATGTTCTTTGAAAATATGTTGGGCAAACCTACAAGAAATAATAATAATAATAATAATAATAATAATAATAATAATAATAATAATAATAATAATAATAATAATAATAATAATAATAATAATAACGTTACTTAGCAGTGTGTAACCATTTGGAAATGCTTCAGAATATTGTATTCAAATTCACCTATCAGTGCTGTGATAATCTGGAAAAGCCAAGTGAAATATATTTAAGATAAAGTTAATTTTTGCATGTTTGAAGCATCAGCGTTTCTGAATAAGGGTATTTCTGTATAATTCACATCTAATCCTGATAGCGTGTGTGTGGTTCTGTTGCATTCTGTGGATGAACATTCTGTAGTGTTGAACCTGTTTTGGACTAACTGAGATCCGTCCTGTCATTTTGGTCACGCAGCAAACAAAGATGATGCTCAGGAACATGCAGAGAAAGTGATGCATATGGATTTTTCAATTGTAAGGTTATGTAGGGTGTACAGAATTAAACACACACTTGAAAATGCGAGTGATTGAACAGTATCTACGTTACATTTGCGCCTGCGGAACTTTTACACGCTACACTATTGTAGATTACAGATTTAATTAGCTTTCATAATAAAAACGGTTCGATGGTAACTAAATGGATCCTGTAAGAGAACAAGGTCACTATTTTAAGCATTTTATACATTCTTTAGTAACATTTGTAACAGGAATTATGTCTGATCTTTTTTTATAAGGGGACGAAAGTTGATACGGTTGGGCTCATGTAATTTTTTTCCGGACAACAGCCTTTGGAACTTCTGTCCTTTAGTGGTGCGTAATTGTCCATCTTGAGTGTTTTAATCCATTTACGTGTTAGAAAGTCTAGTTGCGGTAGGGGCACTATTCCACTTATATTTCAGGGGAGATTGCCCCCTTCTTCTTCTTCTTCTTCTTCTTCTTCTTCTTCTTCTTCTTCTTCTTCTTCTTCTTCTTCTACCGAATTTTTAATATCACTTTAAACTTTACACTTATGCATTCGTGAATATCCTCTCTCAGTACTACTATCATTACTACGATTGGAAATGATAATATCACAATATTATTTGCCATTCGCTTATACTGTATTTACAAACATACCGATTGATTTATTTATTTTAGGAGAGGAAAGTTAATGAGGCAGTGAACATGAAAACATCGTACAAAAAATTTGAGAAATTTTCATTTTTGTCTAATCGTACGCCTTTTTTTTTTTTTTTTTTTTTTTTTTTTGCCAGCTGTGTTGAATGCTGAGCAAGTTTTAATTTCTACGAAGAAAATAAATTTTTAAAGATTTTATAACTGCCCTTTTTTTGTGGCCTTGACTAAATTCATTCATTTAATTGAAAAATAGATATTAATTTCAAAACTGTTGATTGTATATCATGACTCCTATTTCGCCATGAATATTAAATCAGCATTTTCTTTCTGAAAATTTTGTGGAATAAGAGATATGAGTTCATTCGTAAAAATGAGCACGTCTCTACTAAGTCCTTGCTATTTCGTGTTTGATCAATAATGTGTAGCACTTGGCCTCAGTGTGATGAAAAGCACTGCTTGAAATAATAGTTTAGTAACTGTAAATAGGATAAATAATTTTAATCATTAATAGAGATTTTCGGTTCGTCAGTAATTTCCTTCTATATAGACTGCCATGTTTGGAAATAGGATACTAACATCGCGTTATAATATATAAATTGTAATGAAATACTTTATTGTTTAAATTTTACTTAAATTTCCGGATTGTGTAATACGCGTAAGCATTCTAACAGCTATATATCAGCGTACGGGTTTTGAAAATTTTGATACGTCGAAAATACATCCTTACAGTTGTTATATTATTTCTTTATTTGTGTTATTTATGCTATTATTATATTATTTAAGCATTCTTCAGTACCTATATGAAATGCCATGCAGATCAAGCCCTGAGTATCTTTTCCCCGACATAAAAATAATGCTTGTGGGGAGGCCATTGATCCATCTACAGGATTTTTAGTTCTTCATTTTTCCCCGTCTCTGCCCAAACTTGAGGATAGTTTTGCTTGAATTTTACTCGTTCCTTGAGACCGGGGGTATACACCCTCAACCATATATGAGGGGGGGTGGGGAGAGAAACCAGAAACCCATTATACATTTTTTTTTTAATGCGTTCTTCGCAAACCTTTTGGAGTCTTAGTGACAGAAATCAAAGTAGGGAGACCAAACGAGGACTGGTGCTTTCAGTACTGTCATTATCCTTTGAATAAACAGCACAATTTTTCAATGATACAGTCGTAGCGGAGCGCACTCGTCGTAATGCAAGTGTCCCAGATGATGAGAAAGATTATTTACCTCCCTGTCGGTGGTAGCCAAGGTCCCCTTCGTGGAGTGGAAGTCTTATCGTCGTGACCGGCCTCATCCCCCGTCCGTCCCTTCCCGAGTACTTGGTCCAAGTTACAACTTGTGCTAGGAAGTCATAACCTGGCTACTCGACTGTAATAGGAAAATGAACTGCCTCTGCTCCTTGGTGATGATGGTGAAGGCGTGAGGCAGGGACTCTTGATGGAGGCAGGGCAGAGTGAATTGTGCTTCTCACTTGGATACGACCCCTCCCCCTTCCCACACACCTCCTTTCCAGCTCTCGGCCCTCGACCTCATAAAGCTGGAAGGTCGTCTGGGCAGTTTAATGGCCGAGCAATAATGATATGCAAACTAACCTACAAACCTTTCCTTAACCTTGCAACTGAAAGGTTAATTGAGTGAGCGTGTCTTTGTTGGGACTTCGGCTGGGCGAAAGAGACCTTTCTCGACAAGTAGGATCGTATCGTGTCAGAACACGAGGGTCCTTTGATAGCAATAAAACCGGTGTTTTTTCATTTTTGTTTACTGATATTTTTGGAGATAGCAGCATTGTCGGTCGGGAGCTGAACAACACCGACAGTAACAACAAAGACGCAATTATATCGATGAATAGCGGGTATGGTGCATGGGTGAGGCATTGGTTGTTCACTAAGCATTAATCGGGACTATTTGATTCTGTATCATCAATACATGGCACCTACATTGCACTTCCGCAGGTAGGAATATGAAAATGAATGGCAATAGATTTCAGTATTCCGGCTGGACAAGGTATATTATTTTATCACCGGGTATTTTTTATATATTAACATGGAGTCACAACAGCGGGGGTCATAAGAATAATGTGTTGCAGTGTGTTGTTCAACATTGTGCACTTCCCCTACATCGCCTTCTTCTAGGCCAAAATTACATTAGTAACGAATAGCCAATTGTCTCCCCCCTTCCCCGTCCCTAGGGTTTATGTCAGAATTAGATTACGCCCAGGTAGCCCCTCTCCCTCCACCAAGATCATCATATCATATCTGGGCAATCGATTCGAATAAGCAGGAGTTTGCAACTTTCCCCGAAATTGTGTAACGATGACAGAAGCAATTAAGCGGAATTAACGGTAAGAGCCTCCAGCTCTCTCCCTCGTAATCACACTTTGTCCATAAACATTTCCAGTATATAGGAATTCCTGCTTGCTTTTCGCTTTTTAGACACCTCGCGACTGTCCTGGCCTTTGGAGAGATGATGATACGGCGGTAAAATCAGAGCGGTTGAAAACGCTTTAATCAGATTACTTTTGTGAACTTGTAGTTTGTAGAAAGCGTATGTACGATGCTTGAATTTTTAGTAATGATTTTGTTAACTCATTGCAAATTCTTACATGAATATGGTTTAAAAAGCCTTTTCATCATTTTCTCTGTGATTGACTTTTAGCCACAGTAGTTATACTGACCAGATTCAGCACATCAGATTATACTAAAAGCGGATTGGATGAAAGAGATGGATGAATAAAAAAGCCGCTATTCACCAGTTGAACCTCCTTCAATAGTTGATGGGAGAGACTTTTTTGAGTTGGAGACTTTGGAGGTGAGTGTGTGCTCTGTTAAATTCAAGTTAGTCTGAGATTCCACTTGTGCAGGATTCAAGTTGATTGATTGAATATGTTTTGAAGTAAGAAAATAGCGATAGGCAGATAGGCTGAATGATGCCTTGTTGGAAGATGGCAGTTATTCATACAATTGAATCGTGATAGCAAAATTTAAATTGCTTTTGTGGAATGGAAAGGACTGGTCCACACCAGATAACAAAACATCTTGTATACTACTCGTAAAAGAGGACTCAGTGGAGAGCAAGTCTGTCAAGGACAGCGAACTGCTAATCAGTGAACTTTTATCAAGTAATTCTTTGTACTTAGTTTCAATTTTGGTGTCAAAGTCTGTGTTATTGGATGCCGGACTGTAGTTTTAAAGGAACTGAATTATTATTGGCGAAAAATATTCGACGGCAGCAAATTATCAAACATATATGGATTTGCAACAAAAATTAATCATGGCGGGTCACTGAATTTATTCATCGACATTCAACCAGATTAGTTAACACACACACACGGTTTACATATACACGGTTTATATATATATATAATATATATATATATATATATATATATATATATATATATATATATATATATATATATGTATATGTATGTATATAAAGTATAAAGTTTGTGTGTGTAAATAGTGAGACATAGGACAAGAGTGGATAGTAACAGGACCTTGCCAAATGTAAAAGCTACATTTTTCACCTCAGACATGTTGTATTGTGTTTAAACATCACCACATAAACTTGCAAGACAGATGAAAATGGTAGTTCAGAAGAGTCTACTTATAATACAAGGTCAGGATATTAGAAAAAGAATAAATTTTCATCAGGCAAAAAGTAGCCCTACAGGCAAGTTGAATACCAAGAGGGCCATCGTCAAAGACTAGTCAAATGTTAACTTTCATGAACTGTCATGTGTGTGCATATATATATATATATATATATATATATATATATATATATATATATATATATATATATATATATATATATATATATATATATATATATATATATATATATATATATATATATATATATATATATATATATATATATATATATATATATATATATATATATATATATATATTGTATACACACATACCGTGGTCAGGTCGGCAGCGTGACCTCGTTCTGATACTCTGGATAGAGGTTCAAATCCTGCCACGGACATCAGTATTACTTCACATTCTTTATAGTGGCAAGCGCATCCAAAAAGTTTGGTGACAAGTGACCAGTAAATTCTATATGTATATATATATATATATATATATATATATATATTTTTACGTTTTTCCGTGGTTTTAGCTTGAAATATGCTCTGTGAGACAGGTAGCAACAGTTTAAGTTAATTTAGCCTTGTGATTCTGACTTCGTGGGTACGGGAAAACGTAAAAAAAAGAGGAAAACAAAGGAGAATTTCATATGAGCATAGGGCTCTGGTTACTGAGGGAAATATTACGTAAAACACGTTAGGCACATTTAAAGGAGTGTATTTACATAAATGACATTAAATGGAAAGAGGAACTCAGTAGGTTGAATGAAACTGGGGAATTCCAGCCACAGTCCGAGAAGCTTCCACGAAATAGCATCCCTCTGAAATGAGAGATATGCACATTATACGCCAGTAATGAAAATAGACAAAAGAATAATGAATTCGAGGCTGCACTGAGGGTGCCAAAGGAGTAATAAAGAATTAATACTGCCGATGCAAGAGGTGCACGGACATTAGACAAGGGAGATTTCTGGCTTTCTCTTTAAGAAAATATTACGAGACAAAAGCGTGACTGAAATGGGGCTCTTCCAGGGCACTTTACCTTAGCAGATTTTCCGAGGGCGCGTAGAAGACAGTCCGTGGATGACTTGCGATTTCCGAGGGCGAGTTTCTTCCACGTGGTGAGATGCAAGGGCTTCCGTAAAGGGGCAAGGCGATGGGGACTCCTCGAAACTCCAAGCAATGGCGTGTGGGCTCGAGGAATACGGTCGAAGGGCACGAGGGAAAGTATACTTTGGAAAGGGCCACGTGGTTAGGATGCAAGGGCATCGATGGGGCCAGGTGTTGGGGACGTCTTCACAAGTTCACTCCATATCTTCCAGCCCGCGTGTGCGAGACCTCGTGGGTTTTTGCCTTTATCCCCTCCTATGGGGCAGGGGTGCGCCCAACACAGATGCTTTGACTCATTGCACCTGCTGCCCGCAGGGGAGGTTTTGGCCTGTAGGAGAAACGCCCAAGCCAGATTACTTTTGCCTCGAAGGAAAGATCTTTATCAAAAATGGGAGCGCCTTTAATCTTTTAAACCCTTGAGTTTTTAAGTCGATAGACAGATGGTCTATCGATCGGCCGGCTGGCAGTAAATGAAACACAACAACAACCAACAACAACAAAGGAGGGGGGGAGGCAATTTGCTAGCGAATTCTTGCTAATCATAATACCTCCCCATACAAGATGATGTACATACCTCCTTCGGGTGTGTACATCGATATTCAGAATGAGCGGCAAATGCTTTACGTTACTCTACATTCTGCCTTGCAATGAACTTTACTCTAAGGGTTTTATGAAGCTGAGACATTACTTTTAATAACACATTGGGACAATTTTCGTTAACAGAACGCAAAGTGATTTAAACACTTGCAAAAGAATAATTACTTTAGATTTGGTTACCCACTGGTAACTTTATAAAGTGACTCGAACAATTGTGAATTAATTAAGATTATAGGACCACATATATGAGGCTATGGCCAACAAATGAAAAGAAAGGTTATTGTTCAAGAATTAAAATACACGGTTACTTAATTTTAGATAAAATGCATGCGGTTAGTACAATCTGCCTTGAAGAGGCTGTGTAAATGAAAAACAGCGTTTATTTTTGTAAATGACATCCCCTTTACACGATACTGTAATGACTATACATATTCGCATTGATAATTTATCTTCGTTTTTAACTTACTTGGCTCAGCTATCGTTCAACGCGAGCTGAGGATGACCCACACCGGGAATTTGACAGTCGTGTGCGGGCGAGTATTCGCGAGGTTTTAATTCGCTAACCTTAAACTACGCTAATTTTATGCGTCCACTGCCTACTCAATGTTATGACAGGGCGAGCAGACAAAAGATGTGGGGTAGGACAAACAGCGATCTTGGAAGGAATGGAAGGGGGAAAAGGGATAATAATAACAAAAGGAAAATTACCAAGACGTTACGAATGAAAACTTGACCGCATATGAAAGGCGGGACACGTCTCTCAGAGCTTACGAAAGGGGCATTTAAATCACAAGGGCAAGAGTTTATGACTCATGATTCATTAAAATAAAGATAACTAAATGACTAAAAGAAAGTAAATGATATTGGCAGAAGAGCTAAGGGAAAAAGAGTGAGGGTTTTATTGTGTTAGGCGGGAATCTATCGTCCTCGCCTATAAATTACGGCCCGGACTATCACTTCAGTCCCAGGGCGAGGAAAGTGCACCCGAAGGCGCGACTCCTTCAGGAGGGCTGACACGCACGCCCGGTGCCAAGGTATGGGCGCAAGGGCGTGCCACTTCTCACTCTGTTATTCTCAATGATTTATACATTGTGTGGGGAATGGTATCCCGTATTTAATTTCCTCTTGTGGTGATAATTTTAAGGGAAGATTAATAGAAGGTGATAAGAGATAGAAGTTCCTGAGGAACGGAAGAAGATAGAGGAGGTCTGACGTCCCCTTCTGGATTAGGGGTGCCAAGACCTTCGAAAAATGAAATGGCGGCACAGGTGCCATGGGAGCTCTAGAGCTCTTTGTAAATTACCTGGAATGTCCCACGCCCGTGGTAATTTCGCCTCGAGTCTTTCTAAATGGGACAGTCGTCCTCGGCCGGGAAGCGGAGGGCCCGCGACCGAGGGCGGCACGGAGTACCACCTGGGCCTGCTGATGCGACAGCTGACGCAGGAGTGTTCCGTGCGGGTTCTACCATGATCCGTCGCGGCTCTTGTAGTTCATCGGCCAAGTGAGATATGGCAGAATCCTGACTTGCAATTGCGTCGGCGACGGACTGAGGCAGAGAGGAGGCGGTCGGGGTGGCGTGAGCGGCTCGCAGGTATCGATGACCAGCTCAGGCACGGGTTGCGAGGCCGCACCTGCAGGTGAGCTTCGCGGTGGTCGGGAGGAACCGTCTCTCTGACCGGCGCTGGTAGCGGTGCCAGGCCGGGGAAAGAGGGGTCCTGAGTTGGATCCCGTGAATGGAGATCGGCGTAGCGCTCTGGCGTTGGCACTGGGGCAGAGTCAGGCGCTATCAGAGGTTTCTTGGGCTCGTCGGTCAGGACGGACGAAGCTTGGCCCTGCTCGGGGCATGCAAGTGGCACCGGCAGGAATTTGGCATCTCCTGAAGGGAGATTTGATTGGGGCCCTGGCACTGGCACTGAGGCAGGGCCGGGCACTGGAATGGGATCGGGAACCGATCGAGGGGCCACTGTACATCGTACTCAGGTGGCACTGGTGGGGACTGCACGTCCTCCTGGTACCCAGGGGCGCCAGTCTTGGCTGAGGAGAAGCGGGGAGGATTACTCGCGCCAGCGGAATGATTCGGGAATGGGGACCCCTAGATTGTCGTGATTTCGGTGGGGACTGAAAGTCCTGTCCCAGGATGACGTCATAGCCTCCGGGGAGATGGCTTGCTACTGCAAGATTGCAAATTTTGGATTGGTGAGGTCTTGAGACTCTCAATTGGACCGTAGGGAGTATCATTTTAAATTGATTTATTCCTCGATCGTGACGAGTCTTCGTCTATTGACGATAGCTCCGTAGGGAACTCTGTCCCTTCGGATGAGGGGAGATTTGTGCGCCCGAGTCCTCGAAAGCAGTGACTCGGCGCGCGGGCTCGCTACCTCGTGGAGGGCCACGTATACAGGCCCTTCGGCGGGAGGGCCTAATGACTTGGGATCTGTGACGGCCAAGGCGACGGTGGGAGTAGTTGATTTATTATTGCGTGGGCATTTTGCCCATGCAGGAGAATGGCCATAGACCTTGCGCCGTGCAAAAGGTCTGGCTGAAATCTTTCGCGCTGCCCCTGTGGAGGGCGCAGGCGAGTTATTTGTCGGTTTTCCGGGAGAGAGAGGAGCCGGTTTCTTGTTCCGGCACTGTTCGGAGGAATGCCCGTTTTCTTGCAATAATGGCAAGTTATGGGCTTGCCGAGTTCCCATTTTTGTGGGAATTTGAACCTCCGAGGAGGGACGGGGGATTTATCTTCCGCCCCATGGATCCTTCTTGAGGGTGGTGAGTTTCCCACATATCTGCTATTCGGCAACACTCGGTGAGTGTTGCTGGGGCTTTTTCCACTATATGAGTGGCGAGGGCAGGAGGGGCGTAGCGCAGGAAATGCTCAATTTAAACCGCTCGAGTACCTCGGCGGTGTTAGTGGCTCCTTCCGGAATCGAGCCATTTTGTCAACGCCCGCTCAATGGTACGCCCAATCGGACCAAGTCTGGCCTGCTTCTCTGGGCTGCTCTCTCCAACGTCTCCTCCACCGCTCGGGGTAATCTCACGCCTTCGTAACTGCTTGGCGTACGGCTTCCCAGTTTCCCCGATCGTCGGCGGGAAGGGCGTGGTAGGCAACGAGGGCCTTTCGCCCAGGAATTTAGTGAGAACAAGGGAGAGTTCCGCGGGGAGAGATCGCAGCACTCCAGGACTCGTTCGGCCCTTTCAAGCCATACTTCAGGCTCGGACTCCGTCCATTTTGGCATGAACGAGTGAGCTTGGCTGAGGGCACTCATTCCCGCGGCAGGGGGGGGGGTGGCGTGCTGTCGTTCTAGCACCTGGAGCTCATGGGCGCGTTCTCTCTCTCTCTCCTCACGTTCTCTCTCCCTCTCTGTCACGTTCTTTATCCTTCTCTGCCGTTCTTTTCCTCCCGTTGTTCTTGAGCGATTCTTTCCCTCTCCCTCTCTTCACGTTCTCTCTCCCTCTCTTCACGTTCTCTTGCTCTCTCCGCCTTGGCATCGTCCACTCGTTCTTGAACCCATGCTCTCAGATCTTGCCCGATAGTCCCATGTCCTTCCCAGCGGACATGTAGAATTTGAAATCCTCGTTTTGTTGGGCTCTGGTATTAGCCATTTTGAAATAATGGTTATATGATATGTCTGAAAAGACTCAGGTTGTCTGAAAAGACTCAATTGCAGGAATCTGAAACACTCAATGGTTCAGACTGCAGGAGAATGGATCTGTCTGAATAAGACAGGTGATTAGTAAGTCTGAGGAGACCTTTTTGTTAAAATTTGATATGTCTTGGAAAGACGGGGTTGTTCTTGGCGAACGAATTTTAATATGTGTCTCGGAAGGCGTAGTTGGATTTTGTCACGCTCGGACTTGGCCGGCTGTAGCGTGAAGTTAAGGAGTTGTTCTAACGAACTAGAATGATCAGTCCCGTAAAGGGCTTAGATGTGTGAACTACACTATATAATGTCTCAAAGGACTTAATTTTGGGTTCCGCAGGAATGAGAAATTCTCGCCACGTGCGACGTAGAATTTTTGTATGAGTCTCTGAGGACTGGAATTTGGAGAAATTCTCGCCACGTGCTTTTGACGTAGAATTTTAGGAGTCTCTGAGGACTGGAGTTTGGAGGAATTCTCGCCACGTGCGACGTAGAATTTTAGGAGTCTCTGAGGACTGGAATTTGGAGAAATTCTCGCCACGTGCGACGTAGAATTTTAGGAGTCTCTGAGGACTGGAATTTGGAGAAATTCTCGCCACGTCTGACGTAGAATTTTAGGAGTCTCTGAGGACTGGAATTTGGAGAAATTCTCGCCACGTGCGACGTAGAATTTTAGGAGTCTCGGAGGACTGGAATTTGGAGAAATTCTCGCCACGTGCGACGTAGAATTTTAGGAGTCACTTAGGACTTGGAATTTGTGGAATTTGGAGGAATTCTCGTCACGTCTGACGTAGAATTTTAGGAGTCACTTAGGACTTGAATTACGATTCGTCCCTTAGGACTTAGAAATTACTAACGGGAAACCCAAAGAAAAATGTATGCTGGGAAATGAATGGGGAAAAAAAAAAAAATGCTACACACGCGGGCATGGGGGGGGGGTGGGGTTGGCCAACACCGGGGGTATTTTTAGATTCGTTTGGCCAACACCGTCTGGGAGAGAGAGGATAACAGTACAACGGCCTAGTAATTTTCCCTATAAGCGGAGTTTAAATTTCGCTTTCCTAACACCTAACTCGAATTCTAACTACACTGAGAGAATTTTCAGCAATGCAAGCTGACTTCGTCGTGTCCCACGTGGGAATTTATTCGCGCCTAAATAACAGTTCGCTAATTCGAAATGCGAAGTAAAAGTTATCACAGAGGAATTTCTTTCGCACTATTCCTCGAAGCAAGAATATGGTAAGGATTTTAACACAGAGGAATTTCGCACTATTCCTCGAAGCAAAGGATGGTTAGCACTGGTTATTTCTAACTACCTATCCTGAAAGGCATGCATTAACGAATCTAATACGGCGGTTCTTTTCTCTCAGTGATTACATGCGTCCCTATTTCTAATTCCTAGGAACAGTCACGATTGTAAAAAGGTTTTGCTAAGATTAACACATTACTTACGTGGAATTTTCTGGATCTGTGTGCTGGTTTTACACAAAAGGTTCGTAATTGTCTCGTACCCAGCTTAGCTTTGCTAATAGCTGATCTGGCAAGTTGCAAATGCAATAAAGCAACGCTAGGGAACTGCAACTGCAAAACGAGATCTATGGCCAGGTCGCCATTTTTACGTTTTTCCGTGGTTTTAGTTTGAAATATGCTCTGTGAGACAGGTAGCAACAGTTTAAGTTAATTTAGCCTTGTGATTCTGACTTCGTGGGTGCGGGAAAACGTAAAAAAAAGAGGAAAACAAAGGAGAATTTCATATGAGCATAGGGCTCTGGTTACTGAGGGAAATATTACGTAAAACACGTGGGCACATTTAAAGTAGTGTATTTACATAAATGACATTAGTACGGGAAAGAGGAACTCAGTAGGTTGAATGAGGGGAATTTCAGCCACAGTCCGAGAAGCTTCCACGAAATAGCATCCCTCTGAAATGAGAGATATGCACATTATACGCCAGTAATGAAAATAGACAAAGAATAATGAATTCGAGGCTGCACTGAGGTGCCAAAGGAGTAATAAAGAATTAATACTGCCGATGCAAGAGGTGCACGGACATTAGACAAAGGAGATTTCTGGCTTTCTCTTTAAGAAAATATTACGAGACAAAAGCGTGACTGAAATGGGGCTCTTCAGGGCACTTTACCTTAGCAGATTTTCCGAGGGCGCGTAGAAGACAGTCCGTGGATGACTTGCGATTTCGAGGGCGAGTTTCTTCCACGTGGTGAGATGCAAGGGCTTCCGTAAAGGGGCAAGGCGATGGGGACTCCTCGAAACTCCAAGCAATGGCGTGTGGGCTCGAGGAATACGGTCGAAGGGCACGAGGAAAGTATACTTTGGAAAGGGCCACGTGGTTAGGATGCAAGGGCATCGATGGGGCCAGGTGTTGGGGACGTCTTCACAAGTTCACTCCATATCTTCCAGCCCCGTGTGTGTGTCGAGACCTCGTGGGCTTTTGCCTTTTATCCCCTCCTATGGGGCAGGGGTGCGCCCAACACAGATGCTTTGACTCATTGCACCTGCTGCGCAGGGGAGGTTTTGGCCTGTAGGAGAAACGCCCAAGCCAGATTACTTTTGCCTCGAAGGAAAGATCTTTATCAAAAATGGGAGCGCCTTTAATCTTTTAAACCCTTGGTTTTAAGTCGATAGACAGATGGTCTATCGATCGGCCAACTGGCAGTAAATGAAAACAACAACAACCAACAACAACAAAGGAGGGGAGGGGAGGCAATTTGCTAGCGAATTCTTGCTAATCATAATAATATATATATATATATATATATATATATATATATATATATATATATATATATATTGTATGTATTGTATAAAACTTTCAAGGAAATTTGTTATATATTATGCTTTGCTATATAGAGTGGTCCAGTCTTAAAAATAGAGAGGTGAACTTAGGAATAGCAGGCTATCCATTGTGGTTATGAAGCAAAAGCTTTTGCCTGAGCAGTGACTGATGGAAACCAGGAAAGAACACTGAAAAATGGGTCTTGCCTCAGAAGGAAGATGGCAGGGATCAGAAAATTTGAATGTTCCAAAGTTTGACAGTAAGGGGAAAGGAAGCCGCCAAACTAAACAGTCCGAAGATAGTTGATGACGACAGAGTGAATACAGATGATGGTGTGTAGGGTGTAACGTTGCCGCTTAACAGGAGGTTTTTTACTTCACACAATGAAACAGTGGCTGAAACAACGTCAGTAGAGAAGAGATAGCGAGGACACAGTGGTCTGGTAAAACTAAGGTATACTTAACTTATTTACAACCAGAAGAAGATTTCTAGAAGAGTTCTGGGAAGGGACTAATTAAACCAGTTGCCTTTGCGCAGCGTTGCTGTGAAAGGAAACCAAAGGAGTGTCACAACAAATATTAGAGTAATAATATCCTGATCAGTGATGTATAAGGCCACTACAGTTTCAGTTGTGCAGATGAAGATATGCATTGAAACGAAAACATTTAATTTAACAAGAGCGAATAATCTGAATGACATGAAATGTTGGTAGAAGAGAGATTGAATTGAGATGTTAATGAATAATACTGAAGAAGGGATGGCAGACTGACTTAGAGTCGCTCGTAAGATCACAGTAGATAAACAAAGGAAGAGCAATCTGAGAAAGTGTGTGGATGACAGAGAGGGAGGCTGGGAGGTGAATCAAGAAGAATTAAATGTTGAACAGTGGACAAAAACCCGAAAGTGAAGAGGCTCATTTAATTAGCATCTATTTCAAATTGTTGTTCCCGTCCTGCTCCATATGAACGTGTTGAAAGTTTGGTGTTTCCATTGCAAGCTTTCACCAGCCCATGTCTCTTTGATTCCATATTCTGATTTCTTTCCTTTTACAAATCTGATTGTGAGCTAATGTCAAACAAACAGCCATCAAGAGTATCACCCACAGAACCAAAAAATGCAAATGTAAGGATGATGTAACAGTAAAAAGATCAAGCGAACGAAAGTTATCCGATATCGGCGAGACAAAGGAAGGTAGTTGTATGAATCGTCGAAAAGAAATTCTGTTTTTGAACGCATCGCACATTCGAATATTTCCGTTTAGTAAAAAGGTCGGGATTTAAGGGGAGGCATTCTTTCTTTTTAAGTAGTTTTCGTTTAATCAACTGAAATAACTTACAAAAGAATGAATCAAGGGGAGACAAAACTCTCTCTCTCTCTCTCTCTCTCTCTCTCTCTCTCTCTCTCTCTCTCTCTCTCTCTCTCTCTCCGTCCTATTTTGATGCCTAGCGGGGATTTGAGAGTCACTGGCTGAAAGGAAGGGTCTTGAAAGAGACGAATGCCAGACCTTCTCTTTGGAATCTTCGTTTTTCAGCGAATTTTTATCCGCTAAAAAGATGGCAGAGAACTGATGTGGAAAAAGTTCAAGGAGGTAAATATTTATATTCTGCAGAAGATATTCGTGATAGGTCCATGGAGTGATTTTTATATCTGACGGGGATTTGAACTTGAGAAAGACCAGCTTTTAGAACTGGGTGGAGCATAAGCTGTTGAAGGAGACGCAGTCCCATTGGAGAAACTGTTTTTCGTCACTTCAGTGCGGTCTTGATCGGGAATGATAATTGATCTCCCATTTACACGCCGGTTATTGTGTATAATCATTCACCAGAGAAAGCTTGCAAATTATTATATATGCATTCATTATTGCTTTACATAAACATGGATGTATTTATGCATACAAACAGTAAGTAGTAAACGGTAAATTATTACATATTACAACTAACAGCCAAATAGGAGAAAGAATAGAATGTATGCATACACATAAATTTTATATATACATATATACAGTATATACTGTATATATGCAGGGCTATATATATGTACAGTATATATATATATATATATATATATATATATATATATATATATATATATATATATATAGATGGGTTTTAGTTTTCTGTGCCAGCTTTGTCTGTCCGTCCACGCTTTATTCTGTCCGCACTTTTTCTGTCCGGCCGCAGAGCTTAAAAACTACTGAGACTAGAGGGCTGCAACTTGGTATGTTGATCATCCATCCTCCAATCATCAAACATACCGAATTGCAGCCCTCTAACCTCAGCAGTGTTTATTCTTTTAAAGGTTAAAGTTAGCAGTAATCGTGCTTCTGGAAACGCTATAGGATAGGCCAACACTATAGGATAGGCCAACACCGTGCCGTGGTTTTAAAGTTTCATGGGCCGCGGCTCATACAGCATTATACCGAGACCACCAAAACATAGATCTATTTTCGGTGGTCTTGATCAGTTGTCCAAACTGGGGTCCGCGTACCGCCGGGGGTACACAGCATAGTTCAAAGAGGGGTACGTGAGAAGACGATGAACACACACACACACACACACACACACACACATATATATATATATATATATATATATATATATATATATATATATATATATAATATATATATATATATATAATTTTATAGATAAATCATAAAAATTCTAAATTTCTAAAATATATTCCCACAGATTCTACCGTTGAGCTGAGAAACAGATCAGAATCTTAGCCAAATAAATGTTTGTCGGTAAAGAGGATTGAGGGAGGGGGAGGGGTAAACAGGAAGGATGCGTTTGTACGTGTACACGGACAGTGCTGGTGAACTCGAGTCGTTCGTGCTCAGTTTCCTCCTAGAAGTCGGTGTGTTCATCTCTTTTTTTTTAAACCCACGTACAAGCCTACAAACGCAACTGACTGGCAACAGCAAGAAGTATTGATAGATAGCTAAAACGTGACAGACAGTTGTAGTAGCCGCAGCAGCGACGCAAATGAAGGAAATGAAACGGGTGCAAAGACAAAGAAGACAGACCTACCAAAATATGGGCAGTACAAGGAAGATTATGTGCATTTGGGGTTTACTGCTACGAATTCTGATCCTCCAGAAGCTTTGTGCTTCTTTTGTGGGGTGAGGCTGACCAGCAGTAGTATGAAACCAGCTCACCTCCAGCTTCACCTGAACACAAATCATGTGTCATGTTGGCAAACCAGCGGAGTTTTTCAGAAGAAACCTTTCTGAATTTAGATTCTCCCAGAAAGTCCTCTAGAAAGCCTTTACAACTTCAGGCAAGGCTCTCTCTGGAAGTATCTTTAGCTGTATCTTTATTAATTGCTAAAGCTAAAAGCAATTTAGCATTGCTGAAGAACTTATATTGCCAGCCGCAGGTATGGTGGCTGAAATAATGCTGGATAAAAAGGCAGCTGACCAACCAAAGGCTGTTCCTTTGTTTTACCAAACTGCTTCTCGCCGGGTAAGTGAAATGAGTGCAGATATTGTTGATCAAGTTATGAATAAGCTGAAAACAAGCCAGTCTTTTTCCCTACAAGTTGATGAAATCAACTGACGTCAGTGGGCAGGCTCAGCCTTCCTCATTTGTCAGATACATTGATGAAGATGATATTAATTAACACATACTATTTTGCAAAAATTTAGAATACACAACTGCAGAAGTCATTTTCAATGTCATTAATCAGTTCCCTGAACAAGGGCTTAGTTGGAAATCTTGCATAGGTGTGTGTACAGATGCCACTGCATCCATGACTGGCAAGGTGAAGGGACTCGTTGCGAGGGTTAAGAAGGAAAATCCTGATGTGGAGTGGACTCATTGCACCGTTCACTGAGAATCATTAGCATAAAAGCTAATGAGTTCACAGTTGCAGGGGATCTGAATGATGCAGTTAGAGTATTCAGCTTTATAAAGTCAAGGTCACTAAATGCTCGTCTGTTTCACAGACTGTGAAAACTTGGGATCTGAGCGCACACAGCTACTACTGCACACAGGTGCGGTGGCTGTCGCGTGGAAGGATACTCACTAGGTTGTTTGAGTTGCGAGATGAGGTAGCTTCCTTCTTGTCAGAACATGGATCTCCTTTTGCCACATTTTTTAAAAACACTACTTGGCTTGTACAACTGGCATATCTTGCAGACATATTCAGAAAACTGAATGAGTTCAATTTATCTCTGTAGGGTAGTGATACAAACATTCTCAACTTGTATGATAAAGTTGCTGGTTTTCAAAAGAAAATAGATTTGTGGAAGGAGACATGCTCAGGAGGAGATTTTACGTGCTTCCCTGTGTCAGGTGCCTATTTTTACAATAACAATGATGAGAAAGATACTGTGAAACCAGTCATTGTGGATCATTTGACCAACCTTACTTGTGCTTTTAAGTCTTACTTTCCTGACATATATGAAAGATCAGTACAGCTGGACTGGGTTAGAAATCCATTCCTCCTGTATGGAAATGAGAAGCAGCAGCTTCCCATTTGCCTTCAGGAAAGTCTGCTAGAAGTGCGTACAGATTGTGGCCTCAAAATAATATTTGAAACCTCAGATCTCATACGGTTTTGGAGCTGTATAAAGAAGCACCCTGACTTTGGAAAGAAGGCTTTGGAAATACTTCTGCCGTTTGGGTCTACCTACCTTTGTGAAGAATCTGAGATTCTCCGCACTTAGTGTTATCAAATCAAAACAGAGAAACAAACTAAATGTCAACTTGGAACAAAGCCTGATTACTGCAGTAGCCTCAATACCCGTAAGAATGGAAAAAAATCATCAGTGAACATCAACCCCACATCTCTCATTAAGTAGTAAATAAGTTTCAAGGATTTTGTTATTTCGTTATTCCTCTAATTTCAGTATACGAAATTACATTTCATTGTTCAGCATTCAAACTATGCGAGTTCCTAATATTTTATCGGCATTGTTCTTCCAGATTTAATTGAGTTTAATAAGTCATGGGGGTACTTAACGGTAGTAGAAAGTAATAAAGGGTACAACAAGCGAAAAAGTTTGGACAACACTGGTCTTGATTATACTCTGTAGCGGCTGTACAGAAAACTCGATTGCGCCGAAGTTTCTTCGGCGCATTTATACTTGTTTATTGTTGTACATCCTCATTTTTGAAAAGAGTTTGCAGTTTTCTATTTTTCTGTATGATAATGTTCTCTCATTTGTCATCGCTGATAGGATTGTTTTTCATTCCAAAGTGAGAGGGTGAATACATTTAATTACCTGTAGACTTTATGTCTTTCTTAATTAAAACTGTCAATGATTGTTAACTGCAAGGCTAATAATTTTTGATATTCTGTAAAAAGATATGGACGAAAATTAAGCTTATTTCAAGTGTCATTACAATTCGCCTAACAGGCCAGTAAAATGACTAAACATACATTTTTTTTCTACCTAACATCCTTTGTCGACAGAAACTTTTTTTCTACTTACCATCCTTTGTCGCCACCTCTGTCTTCCTTTATTCGATTTATGGGGAGAAAATCTTGGGATATTGTGTTTTTCGTAATATTTATCCATTTTTTCTGTGCTACTGAATTTCCATGTTCTTGTTCTTGTCAACTCTGGTGGCTGCTTGCCTTGTTTTTACCGACTGATGCGTTGTCTGTTCTGTTTTATGTATGCGAGCAGAAATGGGCCAGCGTCTGTCAGTACATTGGTTACACACTGTCTCCTAGATACTGAGACAGCATCTTGGCTCTTGACAACTGTGAACAATTTTGGTCCATAGAATTAAGTTGTGTTACTTCTGATACTGTTTTTTGCAGCTTCGTTTACATGGTGTAATAGACTTCTTTGAAGAGTTTGGTAGTTTAACCGGATTTCCTGGGTTTGAAGGATTCACAGTTATCACTGAACATGATAATTGTTTACGTAGTGTTGGTCACTGCCCTTTCTCTGCGGAGTGGCAGTACTCTGCAACTCCTGCTTTTACAATAAGTTACTCCAGTTGAATTTTTTTTTTCTTGCAATGCCTCTGATTCTTCTAAGACTTTGTATTGGGAAATTCTGTAGCAGGTTATGATTAATTGTTAGTCGTGGTCTCAGCCAGGAAGAATTTGTTTAATTAGGTAGATGTAACCAGGTATCTGGAAGTCATGCTCTTTAATTCAGGCATTTGTATGTATGCACATCTCTCCTTTCTGAGTATACTTGTACAAGAAGATGAAAACCAGTTCGAATTTCAGGAAATTGCACAATTTTGTAAGAATATTCCCAAATTTAAAAAGAGAGCCAACAAACGCTTGGTTGTATCTACTTAATTAAGTAGGTTCTATAATGCAAGGTAAGTGGATTTCTTTGAGTGAATGTTCAGAAATGTTTATGTGTGCAGTGTGTAATCTTGATAACTTACTGAGAATCATTTCAGTTGTTCCAGTAAAAAGGCCTTTCGGAAATAACCTCTTAATTTCCAGTGATGCAAAGGCTCTTCTGGAACTCTGTAGTATTCAGGTGATCAGTGAGTACGAGAGTCATTTGCAGCAAATTCATTGAGGGACGTAGTTTGCTAATATTTTATTAAGCACCTAGGCTTTGGTGTATGATGGTCATCAGTTCCTTTCTTAGTTATTTTGCAAACTCGCCAGTGAAGGAAAATGCCTTTTATCATGCCGTGAAAAAAGTAATCTGAATAATCAAAGGCACACAATAAAGCTTACAGTCTGTATGTTAACAGGGCATTCACATATTTCATTAGCTGGAAATCTATGGACAAGGTTTATGACTGGATTGGCAGCTTTTCCCAAACAATTTAAATCAGAGCTGTAGGATAGAAGAGAAGAGGCATTCATAAAACAGATATTTTTTAAGTTCTGACCGCTACTAATGATGAGGCAGAAGTATAACACACCGCAGAATCTCATAAGATAGACCCTTAATGCCTTAGAGCAGAGGGCAATATTTACTGGAGGTTCAGTTAATAAATCGTCATATACTGCTCGAATTTCGGCTCACTGTATCTCATTCGAATCTAGTTACCGGTTGTTCTCTTGGCTTTCAGCTTGTTTCTATGAAGCGTTGGAGAGCACCACCTTGATATCCGTGGTATCCTTGGCGTCTCTGAAGGGTTGAAGACATGACACTACACTAATGGAGATGGGTTTGGAGTATTCACAATTCCACACTTAAAATGTCAATTTATATACAACATCAGATGTCTGCTGGGAATGGTACGAATCTAATCCTCATTACCTAGTATGACAACAAAGCGGGGACACCGAAGATTCAAAGGGACACTCGTGGGAGTCACAAGGTGAATTCTTGTAACTCCTCATTTTGCCGTCTTGCCTTCGCCCTTGAGTGACCAATTGGAACAGTTCAGTTAGCAGCAGTGCGGGGGCAATGGCCAGATTATTGAACATTAACGCGAAGAAAATGGTACCAAAAATGGAGAACAGTCATCACCAAAGAAAATCAGTCCTTGGATCTTTTAACATGCACCCTGAGAAAGAGTGTCTGGCAATCGGAAGTATATTTAATGTTAACCTACTTTTCCCTCTGCTAGGTATAACAAGAGTTCAACAATTTTTATCCCTGCAGCCACTGACAAGCTGAATGAGTTTATAAGTAATTATATGCATTTATCCGTCTACACGAAACATCCCCATGTCAGCATTTATGAAAATAGGAAACACAACGCAGAAGTTAACTCATGACAAAATAACTCCAGATTTTAATAATCATTGTCTTTGCGAAGAATTATGCCATCGAAGTATCTTTATAAACTATAGCACCCCTGTTTTCGTTAGCTTCTATTCACACCCAACCATTTCCTCTATGTTATGGACCTCACTTATGTGATCGTTTTGTGACTACTGGTGATATGTTGCCAATTCTCTTCGTTAGGCTCCATCTTTGCTGTTTATTTTTCTTGTCTGATCTCTAAAACTGTAATTTAGATTCTTGTGGAATTCCTTTTTTGAGCAAACGAAAATTGTGGCAGTTAATTACGACCACAAACATTTCTTTCTTGTTGTTTGCCCGTTAGTTTTACTATCTTGTTGTCTTTACAAATTACCAATCCAACACAATGTTAATTGTGAATTTTACAGTATTTACCTTGAGATTACTTCCATGTTATGGTCACTCGTTAAAAATTATTAATCGATAATCATGTACTTATAGCAATCTTTGACTCAGTGCATAAGAGTATTTGTGTCTCAGATATTTCTGGATGAGTTCAGTTGCCAATTTAGTTTCCTTTCACCAAATGGAGTGCATATTCACCCATGATCTGAGTACTCTGCTGCACCGTAGTTTCTGTGACTTGGCCTTTCGTTATCTTTGGAATGACTTCCTGTCTTCATATATTCCCTAGTTATAAGGAATTTTTAACTTATTGTAACTTTTCACACAGTTGTATTCATTTTTGTGAATGAATTCGTTTTTGGAAGGCTTAGGAAAACGTGAAAGGGCGGTTGTGCTAGGTGTTTTAAATACGAAGGTGGGGACAGAGAGAGAGAGAGAGATTGTATTTTTGGCAGACAAAGGATTTTTTTTCAAGTAAATGAAAATGTGATGAGTATTGAGGAAGTGTGGTTGGAAAGGGGCCTAATAATTGTACATACACCTAAGTATATGTATGTGAGTGATAGTTGGTTGAGCTTCAGACCGTCATTCGATGGGCGGAGTTCGATTCCGTGAAGAGTTAGAGGAATTTATTTCTGGTGATAGAAATTCATTTCTCGCTATAATGTGGTTCGGATTCCACAATAAGCTGTAGGTCCCGTTGCTAAGTAACCAATTGGTTCTTAGCCACGTAAAAATAAGTCTAATCCTTCGGGCCAGCCCTAGGAGAGCTGTTAATCAGCTCAGTGGTCTGGTAAAACTAAGCTATACTTACTTTGGTTGGTTATGTAGTTGGAGGAACAAGTAAATGGAAGTAAACCAAAACATTCTGATGACTGTTTAGGTTTAGCAAAAGTTAGAGTAAATAAAATTCCAAGTTGGTTAAAGAAGAGTGAAAAAATGATGCTGTAAACATAATTAAAACAGTGAGTTTTATTAGAATAATAGAGTAACATCTGAAGAGAAAATAAAGGAAAATTGGGATAGGGATAACAACATGGAACTGGAAGCAGCATATGAAGCGTGAAGAAAATCCATTGTTTGGGTTATACAGTTAGCAGGGTCTGTGGGTATAGGAACCTAAGAAGAGAGAAAAGCTACTAGTAAGTGATGGGATGAGGAAATGATAAGTTTGGTGAAAGAAAAGGGATTATTTGAGATGCATTTGAATAACAGTTAACTTACAGGTAAACAAGAGGATGGAGAGGAGAGTCAAGAGGAATGTAAGAGAAAAAACAGACAAGCAAGTGTTGACGTTTGATAAGTAAATGGATCTTAGAATGCGAATGGAGAGATGTCTGAATTAAATGCATTTGTTGGTCAGTGGACTATTATGAGGATATGTTGAATGTGGAGAATAGGAAGGAAATTGAGAAGCTGAAGAATGGAAAGGTAACAGAAGTTGACTGAATACAAATGAGGTCCGTGGTTAAAGTATAATTGAATAGCTGTCTATGGTGTGTAAGGTATGTCTGGATAAGGGAAATTTTCCAAAGGAAGGTGTGAAAGGAATAGTGATTGATCCTTTATATGAATAGAGAGGAAACTGTAATGACTCTAGGGGCATAGAATTACTTGGTTGACGGTAGCCTTTTGAATGGGAATGAGAGTGAAAGGCAGATGACAGGATTGATGGGGGAAAACAGTGAGTTTGGTGTGTAGATGAAGCGTTTGTTGTAAAAGAGGGATGTGAAAAGTTTGAGAGTAAAAGGAAAAAATCAAATATGGAGAGAAACGCGCCAGAAACTAGAGAAAATGTGAGCAAAAGTAATGTTATAAGGGTAAAAAGAAATCAGACTTATGAAGCACTTAATGTTAATATGGATGGTGGTAGGGTGGAAGTTGTTGATTTCTTTTTTTTATGCAACAGATGATGGCAGAAAGAAAGAAAAGATAACTTTTAGGATAGGTGAAAGAAGGAAATAGCAGGAAATATGCGAAAGGTTTGGAAGAGACTTGAAGTTGCTATGGAACCCAAGATTAATATGTGAAAGATTTCGTGGACATGGAATGAAGTTTGGATGTTCATGCGAATGAAAGGAGGGGCTGAAGCTGTAGAAGGTTTAAAAGAATGAGGATTGTGAAGCTACGTTTTTACAGATGTTTTGGCCATGTGGAAGACGATAGGTTGATGAACAGAGTGTATAATTCAGAAGTGCTAGGAGGGAATAGGAGAAGACCTAGAGAATCCTGGATAGATTGGTTGGAAGAGGGTTTAGGAAAAAAAGGCATTTAATACTCAGGAAGAGAGAGGGAGAGAGAGAGAGAATGTGGGGTTTGTTTATTTAAATAAAAAGGCAGATTATTTATTGCATAAATACATGCTAGCACTTTTAAACTAAGGCTGACGAAGTAAAGAGATTCAGACATTTGTAATAAGACCCATTGGTGATTCATAACTTGGCAAGGGGAAATAAATGGAGACCCTCAGATTTGGGTTTAGCACATTAACTGTAATTACATCAGACAAAAAGGCTCTGACATTGATAATGGAATGTTTTTTATATTAGGCTTATTTGTGCTTTTTGATATTTTTTACGATGTTAATATGTTTATTTTTTATAATTAATGAATTTACATTAGGTGTTGTTTGTTCATAAGCTTACATTTGAATGATGTACATTATACACAACCCTTCTTTTTGATTTTTGTTTGATCTTGCCGTATTTGAGAATTTACGTTTTGAGTAGAAGTGATAAATTTAATTTTACACATTCACAAAGTTTTGGCCTGTTTTTAATGAATTACTTATTTATTCCTCTGTTCATAGATTTTGTAGAAGTTGAGTATTATTTTTATTTGTATTTACGGTTGACAAACATTAGACGTCACCAGTCTGCTTTTGGATGAGTAAGTAAATGCAGTATTGAAGGACGGGTATGTTAGAGAGGTGGCCTTTCAACGCTGGTCGTTATACAGATGAGGGAGAAGGGATCAACTGCCCTAATGAGGTCAGGTAATGATCCCACCCCAATATTCTTGGGCGGGATAGCCTTTTTAAAGTTCAGATCCGACTCCTTAAGAAACTAATCCCTCATGCAAGTGGGCCAAGTTACACATTGAATCCCAAAGTAGTTTTTAAATGGAAGAGTTAACCTTTTTGCCCTCTGACAACTGCTGCCTTTTTACCGTATGACTTATCTCTCTCTCTCTCTCTCTCTCTCTCTCTCTCTCTCTCTCTCTCTCTCTCTCTCTCTCTCTCTCTCTCTCTCTCTCTCTCTGCAAAATGTGATCCCTTTAATTTTGAATTCCCTTGTCTTCTTATTATTGCTGTTGAAAATTTTTTTCACAAGATCGAAGACTATATATGAAGAGAGAAAAGTGAGGGGGGGCGGGGGCATTGGTGCATATCTCTTTCGAAGTAGCATTACAGCTTCTCTTAAACTTTGGAAATGGCCAAAAATACTACTGTCAGGAAAATTCTGCGCGCGCCAACGTGGCATCTCTGCAAAATGTTGAGGCTGATGTCCTGCATCCGAACACGAGAGCAGTATTCCGATATTATTAGGTTAAAATATGTGAATTATTATTATTATTATTATTATTATTATTATTATTATTATTATTATTATTATTATTATCTGAAGATGAACCCTACTCATATGGAGCAAGCCTGCAGGGGCCATTGAAGTGAAATTCAAGCTTTCAGAGAATATGGTGTTCATCTGAAAGAAGTAACAGAAGGTAAAAGGAAATGCAGACAGAAGAGATCAGTTATCAGAAACAAATAAATTAACATGTTAATAATAAATAGATAAAGTGTAAGTAAATTATTTATTGAAATAAAAGGAGATTTGCTTTAGGGTAGTAGTGCGTAGCATCTTCGCAGGAACTTTTGAGGTTCCAGTTGCACAACATCCACAAGGAGACTGTTCCACAGTCCAACGGTGTGAGGAATAAAGGACCTGCGGAACTGAGAAGTTCGAATTTCGACAGCGAGGCATTTTACTGCATATTGGTGATGCTGTTCAGCAAATCTTGTTGCTCTCGGCAAGAAGAGGGGATCAGGATCAATTGTGAATGTGAAGGACATATTTTAAAATACGATTTATGAAAAATTGCCAGATTAAATACCATTCGTTGGTGGTCCAAGTCATAACTGTTAATGTTAGGAAACAGAAACCTACCACCACGAACCGCTCTATCTAAAAGAGAAATTTCTGGCAGAAGCAGACATCCACACCGGAAAACAGTATTTTATTAAAGGAAGGACAAATGAGTTACAACAGGCTTCAATGATTTTGTCACTTAAAAATATGTGAGGCCTTCCGTACATTACCTACCTTCCTTGCGTCATTTGCTAACCCTTTCATTAGATGTTTCTCAAAAGTAAGATGTGAGTCTAAAGTTACACCAAGTATAGTTAAAGCTTCAGACTCATTCAGCAAAGCCCCATCCACTTGAAGGGGAGGACGGCATGGAAAATCTGTATGAGATCTGCTAATCAATAGTGTTTTCGTTTTACTGGCGTTCAGCCTCATACCCCACCGACTACACCGTTCACTAATCAGCAACAGGAAGCTTTTGCGAGTTATGCAATAGTTTTCTGGCTGCATTCCGGGATATATTAAATGCACTGAAAAAGAAACATTGGATTGGAATGCTATACCAAGTATTGCATGATGTTCAGAATCCTCAAGTACAGTGAGCATTATTTTTAATGCATTCCAACCTCATGCCCCACTGACTGCGCGCTTCCCGATTTCTGTTAAGGGTAGCAGCGACGTCTTTTATATTCGGGAGGGGAAAATAACTGCAGCTAGAATAGCGTCGTCTGCGTGTTGTTATGTTCAATAGCAAATTCTCTTCTGTTGAAGGTCAGTTGCGTTAAAATATTTATTGTTTGTAGTAAATGAAGTATATGTCGTGCATTCATTTTTTTTTAGTTAATATAACTTTGGGATTCACATTTCTATTCCCTTTTGATAAAATACAGCAATGCTGTTCATATCTGGCTTTATCAGTTATATTTAGTCGTATGCTTTTTATATCTCACCTCTTACCTTAGTATCTTATCACCTTATTTTTGTTTTCGGATAAACTGTAACAGTTATATTGACGTTGTGGCTTGGCATATATTTTATTGCGTTACCTCACATCTTTATATTTCTTCTGTGAGTAGGAGTACTCATCGACTTTTATTCAGAAGGTGTAAACGAAGAGTATAGTAAATAACAATGATATTTTAGTATTTTTTAGATTCTTTAATCCTATCATGTCGGGTAAATTCCAGGATCTGATGAGGCTTTCAAAGATATTAGCCTTTTTAGCCACATTTTGTTGAAGACCACTGGACTCCTCTAGAAAAGCTTTTGGAAAAGTGGGGATGCTCAGCTTTCTTTATTAACGTTTTGCTATGCATTGGTGGGTGATACCTCGTCGAGTTGCTTTGTGTACGGATGATATAACTAGTGCCATCCCTCTCTGCCGCAGTTTCAGTAGTCCTTTGGTTGGAATGAATGAATGGATCATGAAATTTAGGCTATAAGGCCTACTACTGGATCACTTTCAGCCATTTAGTGCCTGAGACAGTGAAAAGAAGGCGTTTAAGTGGTCAGACACCAAAAAAAAGATATTTAGAGAAAAAATGAGATGAAGTAAAGGATCCAGTGGTGAAACTGGGAGAAAATCCCACAGTTGCACTGGGAAGTGCGTGCACATATATATATATATATATATATATATATATATATATATATATATATATATATATATATATATATATATATATATATATATATATATATATATATATATATATAATATATATATATATATATATATATTACAATGATGCGTACGGTATATACATTTATATAGGAAAACCTCCGATCTGTTATTGGATACTCTTACAATTTGCCGAAGGCGATTCAACTACGAAATCGCAATTTCGAATTCATGTATCTAAAAAAAGAAAAAAAAGAATAAGCTTGCCTTTCGTACCCAAGTAGTCTTAGAACGGAGAAGCTAGCCGTCCCTCAACATGCAAGCACCCAGATATGAAGCGTGTTCCTGGTACCGAGGTCCAAACATGGTGCGAAAAATGCTCATTGGCCAACGTGTGGAATTTAGGACTACGAGAGAGTGAGAGTTTTTTAATGACGATTCCATTACTGAGTATGCGATGGCAACCACATTGTAGCTGATGCCTAGCTTGCAGATGTTTAATGCTTTGCATATTACGGTAGACAGGGGACATAATGGTTTTTACATGAAATATGGCTTATAATGACATAGGAATAGAACAAAATAAATGAGAAGCTATTAAATTCGTAGTTTTCCATATTTTTCATAAGCATAGCGGGGAAATAAAGTACGAGTATGTGCCTGTCACTTATTACATATTCTTCATGGCAACGGGGTTTTCATTTTGATTGTTTGCATCTGTAGCTTATAGCATTTTGAACTTCCAGAACCTTTAATTTTGATATAACCTTTAATATTGATATAATATTCTCATAGTGTTTTGTGGCAAGGTGTGCCCCAAGGAGATTTGTTTGATAGATAAGAGCTTCAGGATAATGTAAATAACTCATGTCACGCCACCTGTTTCCTTCGTGCAGTGGTTGGTTATAGTGAACGCCTGATCTTTTCAAGTCATCATGTGGGATCCTGTTGTTCACAGGGACCGCCTTGTGATTAGATTATAAAAGTTAATTTATCATCCATTAACTTTCCATTCAGTTTTCAGTTAAATGCAGGAAACTGAGATGTTCAGTCCGTTTGGGTGTTTTGGTTGGTCGAGTCCAGAGGTCCACACTCCACACCAAGCTTCTTATTCCTTTTAAGAAAATACTGCTGGCATTCATAAGGTCCAGCACCCGTCACTTTTTTGCTGAGGGCGAGGATCGTATTGCTGCCCAGACATAAGTTAAATCTTGGGAAATGGGAGAAATGACCAGTTGAACTTATTTCCCAACGTAGAGATGCATGATAAATGAGAACCTGATGAGGCCAATTTGTGGCAAGGGTGGCCACAAGCATCTCCGGTGGCTTTCCAAAAATATCTCGGGTCATCTTTTCTAAAGCGATCAGGTACTGAAGCTTATGAAACGAGGTCAGTAATTTGCTGAATTCATAACATTAATTTGAGCTTGACTAACAGCGACTGAATTTCCATCAGGAAATTGTTTGATTTTTTCTTTACCCGGTAGCTTTTGGTATTTCTATTATAAGTGCCATTATTCTGCTCAGCAAAATTATTAACATTGTTATAACTCATATTTCCTACGAAAGATTCTTTTTCAAATGAAAGAAATGGCAGGAACATTTTTCAGGTAACTCATATTTCCTACGAAAGATTCTTTTTCAAATGAAAGAAATGGCAGGAACATTTTTCAGGTAACGTTTCTGTAGTATATATTTTGTTTCATCCCGGAGAAAGTAAACGAACATTTTTTTTGTGAAGGATGATGTTTATAAAGTTCTCCAATTATAAAGGTCGACCACTGATAAGATTAAAATTATGTATTGCTAAAATGATTCCGTTTGAGCCGACATAAGAGTTGGCGAAGTTTCATAGAACGTTTTGCCTCCACGCAATCTGTTCTAGGAAGGTTTCTTTACAGGCAGATTGTTACGCTTTGCTGCTTTAATCTGCGCATTTTCTCTACCACTGATTTGTGTGTCCATTCGTGCCCTGACTGTTCGTCGTGATGATTACTGAGAAGCCACGGGAGAGAAAAATGAAATTCTTGTAAAACTGTAAACATTGTGTTGCTGTTGTGAATATCCATTTTCGGTGACATTTTGACCTTCTAAGGTTCTTGAATCTTGAAGTTTTTATGCAGTAGCACTTCGTGTACCTGGAAATCTTCACTGCACTGGGAAAGAGCTTCAGGATATTTTGCCATTGTCAGGTATTTAGAGGTCGAGTGCCAGGAAGGGCATTGTCAAACTATCATATTTCCAGACTTTCCTCGTAGTGTCTTTTGCTTTCATGCATCAGGATTTGCGCTGTTT
>NC_089750.1:32252552-32270052 GCF_040412425.1 Macrobrachium rosenbergii | reverse complement strand
GCATGTCTCTAGCACAGATGAGCTTGTTATTAGCCTTGTTAGATGAGCTTGTTATTAGCCTTGTTATTTTGCATGATATGCATTACCAAATGTTCTTACGTACATGAATGTATACATAAAAAAATGTGATTGTTATTTGATATTTACGTCGTTTTCAGATAATGAATAGTTTTCTTAATCCTCCAAATACCTATGCAGTTGATAACGTGTAATTATATTTGATGTGTTTACAGTAATTTTACATATTCATACACTTAAGATAACGAATGATTTTCTTTTAAAAATTTAAGTAGGTAATATGCGTTAATAGTATTTGTGATGTTTATTTCGAATTCCGTAAATATTTTTGTTTAATTAGTGACTTAGGTTTGTTTTTTCTTAACAACCGAGTTTCTATTGGGATATTTGTTTTCATACTTAATGCAATTTGGCAATCGCGTTAACAAGTGACCCTGTTTTGCGACCAGCTGGTCATCAAGGAGTAACAGATAAGTAAGCGCAGCGATACGTTTTGTAGTTGAAGTCAGGAACCAGCTTTTTGTACTAATCATGTGTTAAGTGTTCTTCATGCTGTTGCAAATGCCATGTTTTATCATTATTGCAAAATTCAGTGATTATTGGGTTGTTATGGTCAATGCTGTATTAAGGACAGTGTAGTTTCTCACCAATGTTTATTTCCTGTGCTCACAGTTCATTTCCACTGCTTCCATTTTTTCCCCCCCCAAGATTTTGCTATAAATGATATCTGCCTCCTTTACCTTTTGTACGTATTTGTGACGAGAAAGCGTGCCTTCGTAAAACTAACTGGAACTCCTGTCATGGTTGAAGTACAAATGCACACTTGTATTCATTATTCTTGTACGTTTGCTGTCTTCTATATTTTCTTCAGTTTAAATGAATTGCCTCCATTGTTCATACAGGTATATTGTTTAAAATTATTTACGTAATCTGCAGAATAGTTAATGGTCAAAGTTCCATATAGTTATTATTTTTCATTTATATATATATTTATTTTTTTATAATACTGGACAAGACCTTTAGTTATCTTTAAAGGGGACATCTGTAGCTTAACGTTTGTGAATATAAAAAAAAAGTCACGGTGAGGTGATAAAAATTCACACACACACACACACACACACATATATATATATATATATATATATATATATATATATATATATATATATATATATATATGTGTGTGTGTGTGTGTGTGTGTGTGTGCTTAACTTCGATCACGGAATAGCAACATGATATAAAGCATAAACAGAGTATATGCCCACCAAGAACTGAATTAAATTAATGGAGTGCAAGATCTTTCACCTTTACTTTGAGGCATTTTCAAGTAAACTATATGTAGTCGAACAAAGATTACAAAGACGACTCGGTTTTACAAACAACAGTGGTCATTTCTTTTGAGGAAGTTCTTCAGGGGAGGAGCAGCTGTCTAGGATTAAATCTGGTAACTGGATAAACCAAGGAAAGGTAAAGAACTTTGACAAAGATTTTTGAGATTATTTTCTCTTTTAAATCTCCTTCGATCATCTTGTGCAGAATGTGGTCAAGAATGTATGTACTTGGGCTTAATATATGTCATTTTCCTTTGTTAGCTGTATTTATGTAGGCTATGAGATTTCTAGAAACAATATTTTTACAACTTGTTTTACTAGTATGGGATCAGTCAGTTCTGTGTGATTTTTCACTTAAGATTCAAAAAGAGTATTATTCTTTTGTCCAGTTCTAATCGAATTCCTTAGTTGTTTGGCCCAAATAAAAGGAATCACAGTCGATAAATGGGATTTTATAAAGTTTTGTCTCTGGTAAAGAAAGGTTCATGTAAGTACGTTTTTTACGGTGTTATCATATGAAAAGGTTACATTTTCATTTAATATTTTCACCATTGATTATTGGACTTAAACCGATGAAATAAGGCAAACAAGTGGTGTACGTGGGTAATTCTGGCTTCGAGTACTTTTATTTAAGAAATAATTTCCCAGATTAATTGTAACAAGTATCCAGAATACGAGCTTGGTTAAATTGCGCACAGAAAATAATCCTTTAAGCCCTATAGCTTCAAGAACTATCGCAGGCATCCATTAATTCATTAGACTTAGCAGTGATAATAATTTTTCAAGGTATTTTGAAAGTTTATACGAGAATTGCTACGATAAAACTGATTTTTTAATGAAAATAACAGGAAGCCAGAATTGCCCAAGAACTCCATTTGTTTATCTTATTTCATGGGCTTAGAGTCATCAGATCAGCGTAGAAAGTATTGTGTAAATGTGATTTTCTTATAACACTGAAGACATGCATATAAGGAATTGTCCTCACCGGTGCGAGGCGAAAGTAGCCACACAAGTGGGGAATTAAATTTCGGACTTATTCAGAAAGGACTTGTTAAAAGAATGGTGTTCTTTTTGTGCACTTAAGTGAATGAAGAATTGATTTGTTGTGCTATTCTCCAGCTTCTACGTGGGAGTTATCGAGCAATGCGTCTTCAGGAGGATCCGAAAGCATGCCCTTTACATAAGGCACATAGACAATAATACCTTCGTCAATACTGCCGACGAGGTAGTGCTGGAGATACTTCGTCGAACGTTTGAAGAAGAATTAGTCCTCCATTTCACTTGCGAGAGAGCTGTTTACATTACCATCCCCTTCTTGGGCATCCTTGTTAATAGCACTCCCCACGGCTTTGAGACGAAGTCTGCAGGAAACCATCTGACATAGGGCTCTGCCTCAACGGCTATGGAGAGTGCCAAGATGAGTTCAAAACATCGGTAATAAATGCCTGCGTCGGCCATGCCCTCTCCCACTGCTCTTCATGGCGTGCCACCTCTGACGAACTTTTGAACACGTCGCCCAGACACTAGTTAACAACGGATATTCTTACCATCAAGTAGTAAGGGTGTCAAGGAACAGCATCAATAGGCGGTATCAGCAAGAGGGCCGTGGCCTCCGGGAGGGTGCAAGGACCATAAAATGATTCTACACGGGATATATACATGAATGTGGAGTATGAAAAGGATGCGGTAGCCCCAAAAAACATCATTCAGGCTCATGCACCCTCTGCCGAAGTAGACACGATGGTCGACCTTACAATCTATTATGGGGATCGGAGGACTGCCCAGTACCTCATGAAGAACAGCCCCTCCATCAGTGTATATATATGTGTATACACACACACACACACACACACACATATATATATATATATATATATATATACATATATATATATATATATATATATATATATATATATATATATATATATATATATATATATATATATGATTTGACCTGGGGAAATGCTTACCATGAGCCAGTTATAGACTCTAAATGAATGATTTCGTTACTTACCTCTATTTTTGTATTACATCTGACTGCTGTGTGTCCAGGAAATCATTAAAAATAAGGAAAAAATGGAGGATTTATCTGAGCTGAGGGCTCTACTCACAAGGTATTTGTAAGTAAACACTTTAGGGTAAGTTTAAAGTTACGTGTATTTACGTGAAATGAAATATCAGAAGATGAAATGGACTAATCAGGCATGCAAGGCCTGAGAGGTTAATTATAACTGGGGAAACTTGAAAGTATATCCGTCGGTGTGACGATGCAGACACAAAGCACAGTCAAGAGAGATTTCCACGGCTATCAGACCCTCTGTAAGGAGAGAGGTTCACGAATTAAAAGCCAGTAAGGACGCAATAAAATATACACAGGACAAGGCGAGCACAGAGGTTGCCATGAAGCCTTGAACACACGATTTTATGTAATTATTTAAACACAGGCATTTACCTAACACTGACTTAATGAGGCAAGGTTGATATGGGAACACTGGCACTTAGAAATGGAAATAATTTGAGAATTAGAACAGTGTGACTGACATGGAAGAACTTTTGCAACAGATCACTACCTTGTAGAAGAGGTGGCTTCAGCGAGAAATGGCGGCGGAGGAAAGGCTGGGCTTCACAGGTAAAAATACTGAGGGTCCCTACGAGATAAGGACCACGTGTCTTGCTAGCGTCCAGCGATGTGTCTCCTCCTCGCTTCCTACAGTGTGTCTCAGGTTGTTTCCTCGGTCCGTCCCTTATATAACGTTGGTCAAGGGAAGGAGGATACCTCTAGATATATGGGGTTTGGTTTCACCTATGACTAAGTTTCAGGTGCAGGCCACCTGTCCGCTCCTCTTAATCTTCTTGGCTCTGTCGTGTCTAAGCAAAAGTCTCCCGCCGATATATATTCCAAGGGAGAAAGTTGGAAGACAATTAATAGATTAAGATTAAGGGAGGGACCTATATTCCTTTCGCCCTTCCTTGTCAGGCAGTCACCAAAATGCACTGCTGTATTTCAAGCATTAAATGAAGCATTGGTGGCTGGGATTCTTGGGAAATTATAATATATATATATATATATATACAGTATATATATATATATATATATATATATATATATATATATATATATATATATATATATATATATATATATATATATATATATATACATACACAAACACTCAACTAGCTGACCAACCTGGCGCTGCCCAGGAAAACTATGAAGGACTCAGAAAAATTTTCCTGCATCTCCTTTGAATTGTTTTGTCTTGTAAAGTAAGTGTACTATCATTGAAAATGCTTTTCTTTCCTGTGCTTTATAATTCTGTCTTGAATTCATTGCTTTAAATAAACATATATATATATATATATATATATATATATATATATATATATATATATATATATATATATATATATATATATATATATATATCTGGTACTTACTGTATATAATTAAAAATAGATAGAGAGAGAGAGAGAGAGAGAGAGAGAGAGAGAGAGAGAGAGAGAGAGAGAGAGAGAGAGATTGGCTTGCAGTGGCAAATATTCTTGGGTTTTTCTAGCATATATATAAATAAGCATAATCATACATAATTATTCGTGATAATACTGTGCATGAGCATATATGAGATTTCAACACCTATACATTTATACACGCACACGTACACACAAACACACACACCCACCAATACCCACACAAATACACACACCCACACACACACACACATATCTTCTTTATCTTCAGCTTTTCCCATCTTTATATGGGGTCGCTGTTTGTTATTAGTCTTCTCCATCTTCTGCGATCATGCACCATTACCTCACTCACGTTCTTCTCCTGCATGTCCCTGTTAACTGTGTGTCTCCATCTTATTCTTGGTCTACCTCTCCTCCTTGTTCCAGGCACTTTACACACACACACACACACACACACACACACACACACACACACACACATATATATATATATATATATATATATATATATATATATATATATCTTCGTTTTAACGTGCTTTTTCAAATTTTTATATGGGGTAAGCTTTTGATGCCCTTCTGTATGTATGTATATATATATTATATATATATATATATATATATATATATATATATATATATATATATATATATATATATATATATATATATATATATATATATATATATATTATAGATGTTCTAATCTCAAGGATCTTAAACTCAGTAAATAAGCCATAGCAAATTGAAATGAACTTCTAGACTGTGTTGCTTGTCTTATAGTTATTAGGACTTTCAAGGATAAATAGAATTCTTGTTATCGAATGTAGTGGTATGAGGTTTCCACAAAGTACAGCGAATGTAAAGAGCATTTAAGAAAATGTCGTGGAAGTCAGTGTCTAGGTTAAAATAAGGATTGGTGGTCCCACTGAATGCCTTTGCGTATTATGGGACCCGATGATGTACCTTTAAAAGAGCAGTTTAAAATCTACATAGCTGAGTAATCGATAAATAAAATTGCAACAGTTAAAGACTTAATAGAAAGAATTCACACCAGATTGAGTGATGCCTTGAGAGAGAGAGAGAGCAAGCGAGCTTGGTGGAGAAGCTATCAGGAGGTGGAGTTAATGACAGTGGTGGAAGTGTTGTTACCAAACTGCACGATAATTAATTCCAGACCTCATTTAAACGAAAGTCATTGTAATGTCACAAAGCAGTCGCTGTAGCGAATTCCGAAGGTAAAGTCGAAGAAGAAACTAACAAGTTAATGAGGAAGTTCGTGTTTGAACAAATACAAAAAACAAACACCATCAAGCTTGCATGTCGGGCTCAGCCAACAGTTACTACCAAGGCTTTGCTACTCCGCATGCATGGATTGCAAATAATTTATGCTTTTAAATCATTTTGTTATGCCAAGTCTATTATAAAATATTGTATACTAAATGTAAGACTTTGTAACAATACATTTATAGAATAAGACTATTTATATTTAAAATAATAATGGTTAGGTGTACACTGGTGGTGATATATGGCAAAAATTCCTTTCATGTAGTAGTGGGAGAAGTTTAATGACGTCACCAGCAGAAAGGTGGAGGTTTTCCACCTTTAACCCATAAAGCTACTGTAGGAAACGGTGACGGAACCGGTAAAAACGAACATTTTATGTGTTTTGTCTGTGTTTGTATATCTGTCATGGATAGGGGTTTGATTTTGAGTTTAAACCTGTCTGGGGCGACGTAGAGGCCGTGTGCAAAATTTTGTCTGGGTTTGTCAAGCAGTTCGGATTTGTATAGCGTCCAAACAAATATAAAGGCATTTACATTTTGTATAATAGGAGTTAAATATAATATATACATATATACATACACACACATATATATATAGATAGATAGATAGATAGATATAAACTGATGTTAAACTTAGTATTACTTGGCAAAATGCTGCGCTTGAGGAAAGCAGGAACCTGGTCTGTAACAGAAACAGTTCCTCCCATGTGGCAGCATCAAGAGAGATATGTTATCTGCACCTCATAGAAAATGAAAAGGAAGGTAATGGGAAAGCAAGATAAATATTAGGCGAGGAACTGAAATGTATAGAAAAACGAAATGCAAAACATCTTAACGGGGTTTAAAGGTAGTGGATCATTAACTAAAAGGGAAAGGGTGAACTAAACCGAAAGAGGCTGTTCTGCTGACAAGTTTCAAATGCAATTTTCATCAGTTTTACGTTTTGAGTTGGATCTAATCTTTAGCAAATGTTGATAATTATATGTTTCTTATAATATTTTATTGATTTGTTCCAATTTACGATAAAATGTTTGGAAACACAGAAAGTTCGGCATGAAAAATTGTGTAAACGAAACGCATTTCAAGAGTTGACCTCGGCGACTTAACTTTGTGTTTACAAACTCATTTTATCACTTTCTCTCAACGCGACATCGTTATTAACATATATATGTAACATATGTTTGAGAGAAAAATTTAGATAATAAAAAACTTGCTCCGAATCACTAAATGCTTATATGGAATATACCGAAGCTAATCGGACATGTTACATTCAACTAACCATCGACAAGCTCCCGCCCAATTTTAAATGCATTTTCGCAAGCTTAAAAAAGAAAAGGACAGTAGGTAACTTGACGTTTGGTAATTATCTTTCTCAAATATTTCCTCACCTGATTTTCAAGGCCTCACTTCAATTTTTAATGTTTTCCACATTATGAAGAACTTCAAGAGTTTGTACCTTTGGATCGGTGCTAATTTTCCCGAAACATTTTTCATCTAGGCCTGTTTCCTCAGTCATAAGTCAATTAATGTCGAACGTTAAATTTTTCAAGGTTCGATGAATCCTAAGCACATCTTTGGCGTTGATGAATATTCTCTTGCCATTTTGTTTACCTGGAAATCGTGATGCATCTTAGGTATACAGATGATTATTTTCTACCATTTTGTTTAAATTCAAACCGTGATGCATCTAAGGCATAGATGATTATTTTTTGCCATTTTGTTTAAATTCAAACCGTGATGCGTCTAAGACTTAGATGATTATTTTCTGCCATTTTGTTTAAATTGAAACCATGATGCATTTTAGACATAGGTGATTATTTTCTGCCATTTTGTTTAAATTGAAACCGTGATGCATTTTAGACATAGGTGATTATTTTCTACTGTTTTGTTTAAATTGAAACCGTGATGCATTTTAGACATACTGTAGGTGATTATTTTCTGCAGTTTTGTTCAAATTTGAAACCATGGTGCATTTTAGACATATATGATTATTTTCTGCCATTTTGTTTAAATTGAAACGTGATGCATTTTAGACATAGATGATTATTTTCTGCCATTTTGTTTAAATTGAAACCATGATGCATTTTAGACATAAGTGATTATTTTCTGCCATTTTGTTTCAATTGAAACCGTGATGCATTTTGGACTTAGATGATTATTTTCTGCCATTTTGTTTTAAATAAACCATGATGCATTTTAGACATAGATGATTATTTTCTGCCATTTTGTTTAAATTGAAACCGTGATGCATTTTAGACATAGGTGATTATTTTCTGCCATTTTGTTTAAATAGAAACCATGATGCATTTTAGACATAGATAATTATTTTCTGCCATTTTGTTTAAATAGAAACCATGATGCATTTTAGACATAGATGATTATTTTCTGCCATTTTGTTTAAATAGAAACCATGATGCATTTTAGACATAGATGATTATTTTCTGCCATTTTGTTTAAATTGAAACCGTGATGCATTTTAGACATAGGTGATTATTTTCTGCCATTTTGTTTAAATAGAAACCATGATGCATTTTAGACATAGATGATTATTTTCTGTCATTAGATGATTATTTTCTGCCATTTTGTTTAAATAGAAACCATGATGCATTTTAGACAGAGATTATTATTTTCTGCCATTTTGTTTAAATAGAAACCATGATGCGTTTTAGACATAGATGATTATTTTCTGCCGTTTTGTTTAAATTAAAACCGTGATGCATTTTAGACATAGGTGATTATTTTCTGCCATTTTGTTTAAATAGAAACCATGATGCATTTTAGACATAGATGATTATTTTCTGCCATTTTGTTTAAATAGAAACCATGATGCATTTTAGACATAGATGATTATTTTCTGCCATTTTGTTTAAATAGAAACCATGATGCATTTTAGACATAGATGATTATTTTCTGCCATTTTGTTTAAATTGAAACCGTGATGCATTTTAGACATAGGTGATTATTTTCTGCCATTTTGTTTAAATAGAAACCATGATGCATTTTAGACATAGATGATTATTTTCTGCCATTTTGTTTAAATAGAAACCATGATGCATTTTAGACATAGATGATTATTTTCTGCCATTTTGTTTAAATTGAAACCGTGATGCATCAAAAACATAAGTGATTAAATTCTGACATTTTGTTTAAATTCAAACCGTGATGCATCTTAGACATAGACTTTGTTTTCTGCCATTTTGTTTAAATAGAAACCATGATGCATTTTAGACATAGATGATTATTTTCTGCCATTTTGTTTAAATAGAAACCATGATGCATTTTAGACAGATGATTATTTTCTGCAATTTTGTTTAAATTGAAACCGTGATGCATTTTAGACATAGGTGATTATTTTCTGCCATTTTGTTTAAATAGAAACCATGATGCATTTTAGACATAGATGATTATTTTCTGCCATTTTGTTTAAATAGAAACCATGATGCATTTTAGACATAGATGATTATTTTCTGCCATTTTGTTTAAATTGAAACCGTGATGCATCAAAAACATAAGTGATTAATTTCCGACATTTTGTTTAAATTCAAACCGTGATGCATATTAGACATAGATATTGCTTTCTGCCATTTATTTTACCTTGAAATCATGATACATCTTACACATAGATAGTGTTTTCTGCCATTCTGCATTCCTTGAAATCATGATGCATCTTAGACATAGATATTGTTTTCTGCCATTTCGTGTACCTTGAAATGATGATGCATCTTAGACATAGATATTATTTCCTGCCATTTTGTTTACTTTGAAATCATGATGCATTTTAGACATTGATATTGCTTTATGCCATTTTGTTTACCTTGAAACCGTTATGCATCTTAGACATGGATGATTATTTTCTGGCATTTTGATTAAATTAAAACCGTGGTGCGTCTTAGGCTTAGATGTTTATTTTATGCCATTTTGTTTACCTTGGAATCATGATGCATCGTAGACATAGATATTATTTTCTGCCATTTTGTTTACCTTGAAACCGTGACGCATCTTAAACAGAGATGTTTACTTTTTGCTATTTTGTACATAGATATTGTTTTCTGTAATATTGTTTACTTTGAAACTGTGATGCATCTTAGACATAGATATTGTTTTCTGACATTTTATTTACCTCGAAACCGTGATGTATCTTAGACAAAGATATTGTTTTTTTTTTTTTGCCATTTTGTTTACCTTGAAATCGTGATGCATCTAGACATAGATGATTATTGTCTGCCATTTTGTTTACCTTGAAACCGTGATGGATCTTAGACATAGATTATTATTTTATGCCATTTTATTTACCTTGAAACCGTGATGTATATTAGACATTAGACATAGATATTGTTTTCTGCCATTTTGTTTACCTTGAAACCGTGATGTATCTTAGACATAGATATTGTTTTCTGACATTTTGTTTACCTTGAATCAGTCATGTATCTTAGACATAGATGATTATTTTCTGCTATTTTGTTTACATTGAAATCTTGATGCATATTAGACATAGATGATTATTTTCTGCCATTTTGTTTTCCCTGAAACCGTGAAGGATCTTAGACATAGATATCGTTTTCTGCCATTTTGTTTACCTTGAAATCGTGATGCATCTTAGACATAGATATTGTTGTCTGCCATTCTGTGTATATTGAAACCGTGATGTATCTTGGACATAGATGATTATTTTCTGCCATTTTGTTTACCTTGAAACTTGATGCATCTTAAGACATAGATGATTATTTTCTGCCATTTTGTTTACCTTGAAACTTGATGCATCTTAAGACATAGATGATTATTTTCTGCCATTTTGTTTACCTTGAAACTTGATGCATCTTAAGACATAGATGATTATTTTCTGCCATTTTGTTTACCTTGAAACTTGATGCATCTTAAGACATAGATGATTATTTTCTGCCATTTTGTTTACATTGAAATCGTGGTGCATCTTAGGCATAGATATAGTTTTCTGCCATTTTGTTTACCTTGAAACCATGATGCATCTTAGATATTGATGCCAATATACCTTACGGTTTCCGATTTTTCAAGGGGATTCGTTGTTAGGACTAATCATCGTCGTTATAATAGCATACATGTCATTAGGCAGGCAGTCATCAGCCTTTGATGATTTGCTTTCTGATGACCTTAATAGTCAAGTTTTTTTGGTAGAGAATTTCATCCCCTCCAGTTTGCTTAAACAAAAATTTTTTCTCAACTTCTTCCAAAACAAATTATTCAGATAGTCACCATTTGAATGTAAGTCATTATTATTTTGAGAAAATGTTCGTCATTGTGTAACGGAAATTTTTTTTATTATTTTATATGCTTCAAGATTATATTGAAGCGTAATTACGTTGTGCAACACTGGCATCGAAAAACTGACGTAAATACAAACACATTGTCCTGTTTTTAACTCTCCTTCACAACAAGTTTTCCGCTGTTTCCCTCTGGCTGTCCCATTTTCTCACCCCACCCACGATGCTCCATTCCTTCAACTGTAACTCTGTCAAATTGTCTGTCACCTTGTGGCAGCCTCCCGTGGCCCTGTGCGCTTCCTAACCGCCATTTGTCTGGTAAAGGGAAAAACTCGTCCAAGCATTAGGCTAATATTAAGAGGGTCAGTGTACATTCCTTTTAACATGTGGCCAGTTGCTGACTTTTACTGCGTAGGAATCGGATTAAATATTCGATAGATATCCGAAAGTGGTATAGTATTTTGACTGCTGAGGGCAATTAATTCTGCGCCTCTCTGTTCCTGACTTGGTGTGTATTTTTAGGCTATTTAGTTTGTTTGCTTAAATTGTTAGTAGAAATCATCTTTAATACTATTTATTACTTAGTGGATAGCCAGTCCCATCATAAATTAACTATGCTTCTATTTCGACTCATTCAGAATAAGTAGAGCTTTTCAAATCGTTAAGTGTTATCGTATAGCCTAAACGATTTGAAACGTACCATCCTAATCGTAGCCTAGGTCTTATACTACGACACCTAGGTTACTTCACTCATATGCTAATTCAAATTGCAATTAAATCACTGCATTGCGTTGTGAATATTAATCTAAGACATAAAACGATACAAACTTACTGTTATTTCAAATGGTGCATTTAATGGTGCAGCTTGAATTAGAATCAGATTGGCATGAGCGCAATCTCTACTTCGTAACCCTCATCCAAAGCACACCTCAAGAAATTCTCCTTACATTTAGATATGCATTTCCCCTAAAGGAATTTCCCCTAAATGAACTTAAGATGAAAAGGAATACGCAAGTGGACTCGGAGGCACCGATGCCTATGGCTGCATTCCCTTTTCTTGAGTCCCTATTTGATCTACACTGCACCAAGGCTGTGATGAGACTGCCTTCATGGCCGTCGCCGACCAACATCAGATGTTCGACTAACCACCGGACAAACAACGATGCCGGTAGTTAAGCACTATTACACGTATATACTTACAATTAAATACACGAAACAGCCAAAACAACGCCTTTCATTACTAAATACAAACACAACAAAACATAATATCTTTCTTCTACATAATACGCATTTCCACGTTACATAAATTTAGAAAGAATACATAAAACTATACCACAACTTGCATCTCTCTTGTCGAAGTTTCGACAGCTTCTCGTTGTAAATAATTTGGTATAATTATGATTCATAAGTTGGAGACATCATTTATAAAGCACTTTATTTGTAGTGTGAATCTTATTAGATTAACATTAATGGTGGAGACACTTTACCTTCGCATAAAACTTCTAGACGAAACGAAGGTTGTTTTGAAGATATTGTGCTGTATACACACTTTTATATAATTATACATATATATATAACAGTATATGTGTGTGTGTATGTATGTATATGTATATATAATGTGTATGTGTGTGTGGATAATCTCATACTAGGTAGTTTTCCTGTTATATCTGTGCTTTCCTGTAAGAAATTTTGGTAGCTTTGAAGTTTTTTGCTGATGATACAAAGATTCCAGCAAGAAACTTAAATGCTTCTTGTCAGTTTCTGAATTAATTCTGATGTCCGGTAGCGGGAATCGAACTCGCATCCCGAGTAATCAGAGCGAGGTCACGTTGCCGACCTGACCGCGAGAAGGATAAAAGTTTATTGCCGCTCACAAATGCCTATACCTGTCGAATTCAGGTATATTTATGAGAACTGGAATAGGCCCATCCTCACCATCATAGCCAAGGGGGCAATCATTTTTATTGCTTTTCTTGCTTCTGGATCTAAGGGCCGGATTCCACCGGGGCAACATTGGCAACATGTAGCATGCGATTTGACTGGCTTTTAACAAGTATGTTGCATGTGGCTTTCATCCTGGAGACATGTTGCCTGTGGCAAGGCAACATCGTTGTTGCGTGTAGCATGCTACATGCTATGTTGAATGTTGAATGCCACAAAACCTTTTCAACCAATTTAACAAAAACTAAGCCAGTTGTCACCACGATGTCTCAGCAGACGGTCGCTGCTGCTGCATATCTAGTGCTGCGTAGTGCTCGTAAAAAAACTAAAAGGAAGCACCGATGGTGGAAGAGAGAACTATTTATGGGCGGTAGCATTGCTCAAAAGGAGTTTTTTGAAAAGTCTGATGACCAATCGCTGTTCAAGAACTTCTCAAGAGTTTGGAAGATTTTAATTACCTTCTCGATAAAGTTTGTCACAGAATCAGGAAGAGCGATACGAATTATATATATATATATATATATATATATATATATATATATATATATATATATATATATATATATATATATATATATATATATATATATAACCCCTACTATGGAATAGTCTTCATAATCTCTACAAAGCTAAATATAATCTTATTTTGAAAATAAATAATGCTTTATATAAAGTGTTTTAATAACGCCAACTTTTGTGGTAACTCAGACTAAAATGAAAAGTATATTTAAACTTTAGCTTTTGTTTTTCAATTTATTTTCGAGGGTGTTTTACTTGTTAATAATAATAATAATACCTTACCCCAACACATATTGGTTGCTCAGCTTGAGATGAATAGCCAGGCCTTGGGCTGTTCACGTCCAGGAGGAACAGAAGCAGGTCGTAGGCAAACCACTTGCTTTTCTTGATGGGAGAAGATCCAGATTTTTTGGGGGGGTTAGGCATCTGTTTTCACGGTGAAAAGCAGTAGGCAAATTCTTGATCTTCTTCACCATCGCCACGTTACAATTAAATTTCTCAGCTAATCCCCGTAGTGCATCTAGTTTAGTTGATTATTCTTGTATTCTTGCAAGCGTATATCCCACAGAACTGCCAATTTTCTATACTCTTCTAGAAATTCTTCGGTTTCTTCTTGCGACCAAGTCATCTTGTTGCTTTCAACATGGAATCCTTCCGGCGATTGATGGGAAGGCGTTCAACACTAGGCAACAGGCTAAATCATGTGGCATTCGTCAGGATATACGGCAACATGTTGCCACCTGTCGCATGCCACACAGTCGCATGCTACATGTTGCCTTCTGTTGAACTGGTTGAAACACACTTAGCCTATGCGACAATGTAGCATGCCACATGTTGCCAAAATGTTGCCCCGGTGGAATCCCGCCTTAAGGCTTTGCAGCGACAAGCGTATCCAAAAAGCGTGAAGAATTGGAGACGTTACAGAGGACATTCTGGCTATTACAATTACACACGTATTTGGGAAGATGTGACCAGTAGATTCTATATAATCATTTCAGCCTAAAAGGCGATAAAAACGATAGCCGTCTTGTCTACGATGGTGAGAATGAGTCTATTCCTATTCTAATAAATATATCTATGTATAAGCAGAAATAGACTTTTATCCTTCTCGTGATCAGGTCGGTATGTGACCTCGCCCTGGTTACTCGGGATGCGGGTTCTATTCCCTCTACCGGACATTAGAATTACTACATATTTCTTGCATTTAGAACTAAGGCTTTGTAGTGACAAGCGTATCCAAAAAGTGTGAAGATTTTATAAGTTATATATATAAAATATATGTGATTGTCATTTACACACGCGTGACTTTTTATTGTGCATAATTAGTAAGCTGCAAATATAATTTTATGTCGAATTCCCTGTAGATTTGCAGTAGCCTACGGCGAGGGAGATTAGAACTGGAAATGCATCTGACCCGGCCAGCGGTAAACAATCGATTTGGACTACTCGGCTGGCACATAAGAATTGTCTTTCTCCTTGGGAGTAAATAATTGCCATGGTATAACGAATTTGACTCTTAGCCATGTTTGTGGCTGATTAGTAGCGCTTAACGAAAGCCAAAGTTCTCTTTTTAGTATTACAGTTCCCAGAAAGTGCAAAAGATTCCACGTGGTCAATGGATAGATCCAGGTGTATTTTTTAAGGGATAAATATACATCTTTTGCGTTGCGGTAGGATCCAAATTTATGCTTATTACAGTATTCACTAGAAGCATTGGCGATTAACTATAAATAGGAAGTCCAGCTCTCCAGTGATGAGCCAAACGGTAAACAAATGTGGACACCTCGAACCCTAGATGTGTAAGTTATACCCTAAACTTCATTGTAGAAACTAAAGGCTCAGTCACTGGAAAGAATAAAGTCATATTCGGAAGCCTGGCACCTATGATCAAGAAGATTGGACGCGGAGCCGCGAATAACTGCACAGTGCACCTTACATTTCTTTGACTTAAAATGAGTACAGTTCAGTATCACCAAAGACAGTTGAAAGTTTAATAATTAACAATAAGAAATAGTCAGTAAAGAAAACACGGTATGTAAATTTAATAAAAGCCATATGTTTGCAAACGGTATCGTCTGTAAGAATAAGAAAATATAAGACCTCCATAAACTGATCGAAAAATTTCCTGGTAGACTGCTACGTCAACTGGCAATGGATATTAATGGTAGAAAGGAATACAGAACTAAGAATGCAGAAGTAATAAAAGAATGTAAGAAGGAAGGCATTTTCCTAAAATTCCACCTGGCACTTGGCTCCCTCATTAGCCTTTTCGACGTAACTTTTGAAAGAAAAGAAAGAATATGGCTTAAAAAAAGAAAGTGCGCTCAAGTGTACCCTGTTAGGGGAAACAGCCTGTAGGTGAAAAAACACTCATATGTATATGGTATTATTGTTTGTTTATTATTTTTATTGCTATTATTACTTTCGGTTTTGCCATTACTCTCTCTCTCTCTCTCTCTCTCTCTCTCTCTCTCTCTCTCTCTCTCTCTCTCTCTCTCTCTCTCTCTCTCCTCTCTCTCATGTATAAATTCGGTAGTATTGGTAAGTAGAACGTTCATCGGCATGTCCTTATTTACAGTGAACAGACTTGATCATCATCATCGTCATTGCACCTGAGTTTATTTCTTGGCCCACCTTGCAACCCTCGTCTGTTTCATCGTGCGGGCCCCTTGACTTGTATGCTTGAAATCTGTGAACTGAGAATCATTCCTGTCCAATGGTTTATGATATGTACTCTGTCGACGTGTTGTTTGGCTTCCACATTAGCATTAGAATCAGAGTAAATTTCTTGATGGTCTTCCTGGGCTTCCCTTAGAGTGACCGTTGCCAGATGTATTGCATAGTGCTTCGAATAAGAACGCTGCTTTAACCTTAGTTTGAAACTAAACATGAGGTAATTATGTTTTCAGGCTGCTAATTAGAATGAGCTTCTCTTTTTGTTCAGTACTTGTTATATAAAGTATTTCTTGTTATATAAAGTATTTCTGAGAGGGGAGGAAAATCTAGTCTCGAGGTGAACGGGAAGAAAGCTTGTCCAACAACCAGTCGTCCCTTGTGTTTGTTACTTGTGTCAACTATTACGAAATCGTATAGCCCGATGTTTACAACCAAATGGAAACAGAGAGGTTGACTATAAGGTCATACCTTCTTTCAACCCACAAACACACACATTGATTATATGTATATGCATATATAATCATAAAACCACATCATAGTGATTGAATAAGTGTGATTTGGGGTCAAGGACGACCTGTGAACAGGTGGTCCGGTCTCTGTCAAATGGGTGTGGGGGTATTTGTGATGTACAGACTCTTGCGATGTTTATCAGTTTCGTAGGTAGGAGGAATGTGACTGGACGTCTGTTATTCAACATTTTTCGTTTACAGCCACTGTTGGATACAAGCTAATTCAGCAACACGTGTCCGAGCCTAGCTTGCTGCTCCGTGTTGTAGATAGAATGTTCTAGAAGCTTGGGGCCCAAAGGAAGTTGAAAACCCAGTTGTATGTGTTTTTCCATATGACATATATATATATATATATATATATATATATATATATATATATATATATATATATATATATATATATATATATATATATATATATATATATATATATATATATATATATATATATATGTTTTTATCACATCACCGTGATTCACATTCAATCAGTAAGCTACAAACGTCCTTTAATA